>NC_056741.1:1376233867-1376463144 GCF_019279795.1 Protopterus annectens | reverse complement strand
TTTTGTTTACAATTCAATATCAATCTTTGTTTTAATTTGTTAGTTGGGATATTTTGCAGTCACCGTAATGAAAATGGACATCAGCTGTGTATAACAAAGCTGTATTTCTTATGCTTAGTCAAACACTCTGCTTGTGTAATGCTCACGAGGTCATAACAAGGCCAAAATATGCATATCTATATCTAGTTGGTTTGGCTTTATTGCCCTGAAATTGTCCATTAAAATGACTTTAAACATAAAAAGTTATGGGCAATCAGAATTGCCATATAGCTGAAACACATGATGTTCGTAAGGATCGTTTGCATGCATATATCCCATCTGCCTCTGTCACGGAAGGTTTTGGAGGTCACTCATTGGAAGTTCTAGCTTGGCTGGAGTTTTCATTTAGTTTTTACTGATTGTTTTTTCAGTGTGACGTTCTCACTCTTTGTTTTAATTTATTAGTTTGGATATTTTGCAGTCATCCTAATGATAATAGATATCAGCTGGGTATAACAACCCTGTGTTTCTTATACTAGTCAAACACTCTGCTTGTGCTATGGTGACGAGGTCATAACAAGGCCGAAATATACATATCCATAGCTAGTGGGGTTTGGCTTTATTGGCCTGAAATTGTCCATTAAAATGACTTCAAATGTAAAAGTCATGGGCAATCAGAATCGCCGTACAGCTGAAACACCTGATGTTCATAAGGGTCATTTGCATATATCCCATGTGCCACTGTCACAGGAGGTTTGGGAGGTCACTCATTGGACGTTCTAGCTTGGCTGGAGTTTTCATTTAGTTTTTATTGATTGGTTTTTCAGTGTGACCTTCTCACTCTTTGTTTTAATTTGTTAGTTGGGATATTTTGCAGTCACCCTAATGATAATGGACATCAGCTAGGTATAAAAGGCCTGTGTTTCTTATGCATACTCAAAACACTCTGCTTGTACTATGCTATAACAAGGCTTAAATATGCATATCCATAGCTAGTGGGTTTTGCTTTACTGGCCTGTAATTGTCCATTAGAACAAATTATATATACACAAAGACGCACACACACATATATTTATATATATATTTATATATATATATATATATATATATATATATATATATATATATATACGTACATTCATACATGCAAGCTACTAGACGAAGTTGTAAGATTATGCACAACAACATACTAAGGTTGAAAGTAACCTTTCTACAAATATGCAACATAAATAAGGAATAAAACAAAGCTTGCTTAAATGCATAAACAGAGTTTAATAATATGTGATCAGCATGCATACTAAATGACTGTGGCTTAAAAAAATAAGGAACTTGCTTATGAGTGTATTACACACATATCAAGAAAGCTGACTTCTTACAGACTTGGCAAGAATGTGAAAAAACAGGATATATCAGAAAAAACTAATCTGCTTTCTTTATAGAATGGACAACAGGACATGTGTTTATCCACAAGGTGTTTCCTTGAAAAATATGCTTTTCTAAGAAAGTTTAAAATTATGGTTTTCTAAGAAAGTTTATCCACAAGGCGTTTTTTTTAAATATGGTTTTCTGCACTTAAAGAACAAAAAACAATAGCCTGTGAAGACAGACCTTTTCATGATAAAGAATTAACTAAGAGTCAAGTGTTTCCATTATATTCAGATGTTGAACAGTTATGTCCTGTCACCACATGTGAAAGGTTAATCTCAGAGTTGCAACAAGAGTCAATTCAGTTACTGACAGGACCTTTAGTACATTTTGTTACAAAAGAGTGTAATAAACTTCTAAGAGACAGACACAATGAGTTCAGCAAGTTTAGACAAGTTATACAAACATTTTTCCAAAAGTGCATAGGAGTTTTAAATTCAGCAGAACAGGTTACTAAAAAATGTCAGGATGACCATGCAACATTACAGGAAACTCTTACACAGCAGTTACAAAATAAAGGAAATAAATTAGTTGAGCTTAAGTGAGCACTGGGAAAGAGCAGGAAACTACAGCTGATCTGTACAAAAGAGATATATTTTATAATATGGTTGTGTTTTGAAAATGTTTAAGCATACATGGTAGGATGGTAAAATACAAATCATTGTCAAATGTTTAAAACTTCCATTCAAAAGCAATATATTTATCAGTACTACAGTAAAGTAGAGCGTATGACTGCCATTCTCATAACATAGTCAAAAGGTAAACAAAACAGTTCTAGTGTATAAAAATTAAATAAAAATAGTTAATAAGAGTAAAGATTTAAAGTCACAACATTGACAGCTTGTATAAAGATTTAAAGTCACAAGACTGACATGCATGTATTTTCTTTTCATAAAAAGCACAAGAGAAAAGGCAGACAACAAATATAAATAATGTAAATATAAATGTGCTAGTTAGGCTAATATCTATTTGTTTTTTACATTTTTTTATAATTGTATAGTAACACCACACCAAACAGTTAAAGTTCTGAATTTTAAAAAGAAATAAAATCACAGAAGGTATTAGTCAAACAGTCTTTGTAAAATGAATGGCAGAACAGTTAAATAAATAAATAAAAATACTGAAATCAAAAGTTAAAAAATATGTAAGCTAATTGTAAAATAATGTTTAGTTTGCATAGTTATGCAAATCACAAATATAACACTAAGTGTTTTATAACTGCATTTTACTAACAGATGATTAAAGGAAAAATGCTAAAAGGTTTAACTGAAATGTGAGCTCAGACCTTCCTAGACTGGATGAATAGTTACAGGAAATGTTGAGCAGATAAGATAAGAAACAAGACTGACTGCCAAACAAGTGGCTTGAGGTTTTCTAAAAAAACTTATTGTTATTAAAACATAATTGTTAAAATTTTCACATGCAACATTTATTTGGTAATTGTAATAAAATATCACAATTGTGCATATATGTCACTGATAAAAGTAAAAAACGTTAGCTACATCAAGTATAGCCAACAGATGGGTTATAGTATACATACAGTTCAAATAAAGTATACAGGAGGGTACAAATAACTACTATTAGAAGTAGACAGCAAAGGCAACAGAAAAAAAACAGCCAAAAAATTATCAAATCAGACAAAGGTCTATAGTTTAATAACCTAATAAAGCAAATGTATAACCAACGTGTTGGGCTGGTATACATTTTATTCTCACAGCATAAAGCAAATAAACAATACTGCAGTACTACAGGGGGAGGGGTACTTTCTCAGTTTTACATTGACTGTGTGAGCAGTATTGCAAAAGGGTATAAAATAAAGCTACAGGAAGAAATATCTAATTCCTTCTTGACAATACTCTTTTGGGGGGGGACAGGTATTAGTGCATTAGAAATACTGGATTAAACCTGACAGGATAAAATATTTTACAAGTTGCTAATAGCTATCATTCTAGTTATTATTGTATTGTTTAGTATTAAATTGTATTTACAACCTGTTATGCAAAAGATTGCTTAAAATTGCTTTATTAAAGCTATACAAGAGAGAGAGTAAAGATATGTAAAAATTGAGCAAGAATGGTCACTACTTTTAATATGTTTTTGGCAAGACAATGTTGGTATGCAAAAAGCATAAATGTTTCTAATTTCTGGGTATGTAGTTGCCTCTGGTGGCAATTTCACTAGATACTTCTAAAGAGACATAAGAATTTTTCAAGATTTTGCTTGATGTTAATGTTACTAAATTTGTAGATTGGACTATGTACAAATACAAAATAATTCAGTACAAATTAAATTATTGTCTAGTAACAAATATGTGTGAAAAAACATGTTTTTTAAAAAAATTGTGTCCAGGATAGCTACTAGATTGAAATGCATGGATAGCAAACAGTCTGTGTAAATACATACTGTACAGGATACATTGTATTAAGTTCAAAATTAATTTGTCAAGTTGTAATATTATCACTGGTTTTAAGTTTGAGTCTTATTGGTTACCCCAGTTAAAGGAAAATTAAATACTGTATTCATACATCTAACGGACTAATATGTACATAACATTCTTTAGTACACACATCATGTTTTTTTAAATCCTCAAGTATTAAATATACTGAAATAATTGCATTCAAATATTTATTATCTAAGCCCAGTTCAGTACTTTATGTTCACTTCACTGTCAACCAAGATGTTAATGGGCAGTTCAGAGACATGACCACAATGTTCTGGTTAAAATGACATTGAAACTGTATATTTTCAGCAGTAGCACATAGTTCTTGTCTCTTATAGATATTAGTCTATCTCTAATCTTTTGATATAAAATAATTAATAAAAGAGTTAATTCAACAGGCGCAAAGAGTTAATAAAAGAGTTCTAAGTCATAAATTAAATTCTGTGACTGCAAAAGAATAAATTAATCAAGTTAAAAAAATTAAAGCAGACAGCCTATAACTGATGAAATATTTTCACAAAATGGTTTGCAAAAGAAAAAGTTGTTAAATATATTCAGTTTTAGTAGTAATACTTGATCCTGTATTAACTATGTAAAATTGCATTTTGACTTGTGTAGCAAAAGAAGACTAAATATTTTGTTTCTTAATGTGTTTTCTATATAATGTGATCAAAAATACATATCAGTATAAAGTGTTTTAAGTATGTTTTAAAATAAAAAGAGGGAATTGTAAGATTATGCTCAACAATATACTAAGGTTGAAAGTAACTTTGCTACAAATATGCAACATAAATAAGGAATAAAATAAAGCTTGCTTAAATGCAGAAACAGAGTTTAGTAATACGTGATCAGCATCCATACTAAATGACTGTGGCTTAAAAAATAAGGAACTTGCTTATGAGTGCATTACACACACATCAAGAAAGCTGACTTCTTACAGACTTGGCAAGAATGTAAAAAAACAGGATATATCAGAAAAAAACTAATCTGCTTTCTTTAAAGAATGAAAAACAGGACATGTGTTTATCCACAATGCGTTTCCTTGAAAAATATGATTTTCTAAGAAAGTTTATCCACAAGGCGTTTCCTTAAAAATATGCTTTTCTGCACTTATCAGGATTTGCACATGAACAGATGTGTCAGCATTTGCGTCATCAAGGCAGTATCTTTCCAAAACCAAGAGGGTGTGTATTTAACTAAAAATATATATCAAGTCTGTATTAAATCCAGTTATGTTAGGGGTATTGGTAGGGACACATCTGTCCCGAAGTAAATGTTATATCTCTCACATCATCTGTACTATATGAGAAGTAAAGTAGGACAGTTTCTGAAGCTGTAACAGAAGTCCTTGTGGTTTATTATAAAAAGTTATTTGTTACTGCTCTAAGTTGATGCTGCAAAGTATATTCTCTCATCAGTGTATATTCTGCAAGTTTCTGTATGCAACAGACAGTGAATGCAACTATAACCAGACTTTGATTTCAGCAGAATCCAGCCAGCAAGACTGAGTGTCTTAAGAAGACTTCAAATCCATCACAGTAAGCAGCACCATAGTAACTACAGTAACAAAAATTTATTTTTCAGAAGCAAGTAGATACTCTTCTGCAATGCATACCTTTTGCTAGGATAGTAACAAAATGGTCAAAAACAAAGCTGACAACATGATTCTGGCATTAACAGGGTCTCTATGAGCATATGTCTACAGGTGCCATAATGCCTTAAAATATTACTGAATTTTGGGGCAGGCAGCACTCTATCCAGGTCAGATATAATGTCTGCAATATTTCACACAGAACTGCAGCAGAAACAAGAGGGGGAGCTGACAAAGGTCATGCAACACCATTATAAATTAATTGGATGGCCTATGGTTGGTGTTATGTCCCATTCTGCATTGGCGAACTGTTAGTACTGAAGGATTTTGATGTTCCAGACTATGTTCTAGTCAGCTGAATAAGGTTTCCAGTACTCAGCATATCAAGATGTATGGATGGCTCATAGTGCTATTGTTGGGTGAAGAAGAGACACTGATAATGCTCCCCCTTACTGTGGTGATAAGGATCACTTGATGGGAGCAACGAGAGGTCTCCTTCATCATGCAGAAGCTTGAAAGGATTTGATGACTGACTTTTGACAGTGGACAGGGATCCAGCATTTTGGGGTGTATATATGTCTCGTTTTTTTGCCTCATATATTTGGTCTGTTGCTCATAAATTTGCAGTGTTCTTGCAAATCTCTGAGAACTGGAGTTATAAAATAATGACAGATATTTATGTTTCAGGTTTCATATCCTTCAGAAAATGTATTTTAATGCAAAATCTGTTATTCTATCACCTTTCAAGTTTGCAAGAGCAATATTTCAAATGTGTCCATATTTTGGGCCTTTGCCCCCCATTATTGTTGGCTTTTCCAGAATTCATGAACAAAGGTTGAGAGGTACTTACTCCTACTAGATGTGCAAAACTCATTTTTGTAAGTTTTTTTCCTCAAAGTGAGAGAAATGAGTAATGCCCACCCAGTGAAATCAGAAATACATTTTTTCAAACTTTTTTCTTATACTGAAACTGATAGCCATTCGATATAAGAGCTCTCCATATAATTTTAACCCTAACAATAGCCATAAAACTGTTAACTTTACCCTACCTCTAAAACCCTAACCCTACCCCTAAAACTCTAATCCTAACCCTAAACATAAAATACTATCCGTAACACTAAAACCATAACTCATAACTTTAAAACTCTAACCCTAACCTGAGAAATCTTAACACAAACTGTGTAGCAGCCTTCAGACTATAAGTAACACTTACATTACTTATATAGAGCAATTTCACATCTGGTTAGGAGTAATAATGTTGGCTGACAAGATGACCCATGCCACTGCAAAAAGCAGACTGCCGGGGACCCACCAACCAGATTTAGTAAGTGTATATTATTATTTTATAGCCTGATATCCTCTATGTTGTATTTATGTAACGACATTCACAGAGATATTTCTTTGAAAGTTGTGGGTTTTTTACTTTATATAGCTTTTATAAATGTGTGGCTCAGTGTGCTGCTGTGTATGGATTTTCAATGGCCTTTACTCTGCTAGAGCTACAGTCAGGATAGTTTAGCAGTTAGACATATGATATAGCGTAACAGATGCTTACAGTTTTTGTTATTGTTAATAGTAACACAGTAGTATGCCTGGGCACATGATGTGTAGGACTGTCCTCTACTTGTAACCCCTGTTAAGACAGACAGGTGACACAGGTGACATCCCACAATGACTTGTCACCTCTTACAGGTTTATAAGTGTGTACTAGGATAATGGCCCTGGAGCCTTTACAAGCCTAGCCCATAGGGATTACCCTGGCATCGTGCCACCCGATCTTAGTTCCCAGTGCCTCTGTCGATTAAAGCCACTGGAGTGATCCCTGGGGTGAATTTTCTATTTCCCATCCACTCATCAAGATTTCTCTTGAAGAGGGCCAGTGAGGTGCTCTGCTTGACATGTATGGGAAGTCTATTCCATAGCATGGGCAGTCTCTGGGTTATAAACCTGTCTCTCCAGCATGAACTGCTGATTGTGGAAATGAGGTTGAGATCTCTGGAGCATGTGGTACTAAGGGACTGGGATTTCTGTAGATGTAGCATTTCTAACAGAGCTGGGTCAGACATGGCTTTGTAATTCAAGCAGAGATCGCCTCTAAGTAGGTGATATGAGACAGAGAATAGTTGGGAGTTTTTTGAGTCTCTCCATATAGGACAAATGTGTAAGGCCAAGTATCCTCTTTGTGAGGTACTTCTGCAGCCTCTCCAGTTGTTGCAGGTGTTTAGTGAGGTACATGCCAAATGGTGCATTGTACTCAATGATCGGCCTAATGAGAGAATAGTACAGGCAGACAATGACCACTTTCTTCTGGGATGCAAAACCCTTAGTAATGAGATGTGCCACATAGAAGGACTTTCTAACCACAGTGGCAATGTGGTGGTCAAAAGAGAGGAACCGGGTTTTTCCCAAAGGGGATGATGACACGTTATTTGGCATTGAGCTTAAGGCCATGGTTCTGCCACCAGTATTGGTCTCAGTGAGGCCTTTCTGTAGGATGTCAACATCACTTGGGGAGTAGCTCCCAACTTGCAATCGTCTGGGAACTTTGTCAGCCAGAGTCCCTTTGTATTGGCCTGGACTTTAGAGAAGTAGATATCAAACAAGAGAGGACCCAGGACCGAACCCTGTGTGACTCCACTCGTGACTGGTCAGCAGTCTGACTTGGAGTCAGTTACTTTCACACTGTGGGTTCTAGCTATGAGCGATTTTGCAACAAACCTAGTGATATAGGGGTTGATGCCTAGCTTAGTGAGTTTTTCTAGGATTACTGAGTGGGGAATGGTATTAAAGTCATTGGCCAGATCAAGGTAGGCTGTATGAACCACCATGCCATCATCCACAGTTCTGGTAATTGACTCAAAGAAGTTGACCAAGTTGAACAGGCATGATCTACCCTTCATAAAACCAAACTGTGTGTGATCCAGAGTTTGGAGATTCCTTATATCCTTGTTTATTAGGTCCATGATGATGCATTCCATAGCTTTGCATATCAGACTCATCAGGCTAATGGGGCGATAGTTCCTAGGGTCTGTAGTCACTTCTCTTTTGTGGAGAGGGATGACTGTAGCATTTGGTAGGGACAAAGCCTGAGGTGAGGCTGTGATTGAACAGGGCACACAGGTGTGGTGCCAGTTCACTCTGTAGTTCATGTAGAACGCAGCCAGGGATATTGTCAGGTCTCATAGAAGCTGTATTCTTGGCCTTGGACAGTGCTGTTTTAACCTGTGCAGCAGTAATACTGGGTAAAAACAACAAAGATGCAATACTGGGTGCCTGGCAGTCTACTGGTATTGTGACTGGTCCTTTCCTTTAAGGGGTGGGGAGATGGGTAAAGTTGGCAGTGAATCTGTCGGCCAGTAAATTGGCAGTATCTGTTGGCTTGGTATAGGAGGTACCATTGTGCAATTTCTCACAGCAAATCTGGGTATTGCCGTGGAAATTCTATACATAACTATAGAAGGCCCTGTGGTTGTCTTTACTATCTGCTGCAACTCTGTTTTCATAGCTAGCTTTAGAGAAATTGATGAGGGATCTCAACTTTTTGTTGAGGCAGATAAGGGAGTTTTTCCAGTCTTGGGACTTCACGTTATTCCGCATCAGTTTCCTCCTTCTGTTGTAGAGTTTGTTTATGGCAGGGGACCACCAGATTGACTTCCTTTTTTTAGAGTAGAGTGTCCTGGTTCTATTGGGTATGGCAAAATCCATGCATTTTTGTACGTGTTTGCACAGTGCACTGGTGCATGATTCTGCGGCCATGCAACTATTCTCCATTTGCATGGGTGCCGTAAAGTTAGCCACCTTTGTTTTTAGGAGCCCAAAGTTAGCTTTGGAGAAGTTTTTCATGGTGGTTAGTGCTGCGGGGGTGGAGGTGGGGGGATATGGATTTCCAAAGTGATTAGTTTGTGGTCAGATCTAACCAGGGAGGAGCTGACTACTGGTGTAGAGAAACAGATGCCCATGTTAGTAATGACCAGGTCAAGGATTTGCTACTTGTAGTAGGAGTAAGAACGAGCTGGTCCAGCGCATTGGAATTAATGAATTCCAGGAAACGTTGGGCAAGTGTATTGGTACATTAGTAGTTTTCTCAGTTAATGGAGGGGTAGTTGAAGTCACCCAGTATGAGAGTGTTAGGTTGGACCCTAATATTCTCCAGGGTGCTTAGGAACATGGAGTGTGAGCCTTGGGACATGGTTGGGGACCTATAGCAGGCTATGACCTGAATTGCTGTCTTACCCAATGTTAGCTGCACTTGAAGTATCTCAGATGCTTTATATTGGGCTACAGTCTGGAGGTATGTGCATCCTTTATGAATATGGAAACACCACTGCCTTTGGAGCTTCAGTCCAAGTTCTTGGGTCAAAAGGTGTGGAATGAGTCATAGCCTGGTAGTGCAGGGGTGCTTTCTGCTGCCTTGAACCAGGTCTCTGTTACGGCACAAATGTCGATGTTGCTTCGAGCGAGTGCATTTTGAGATTTAGACTTCTAGCGTTGAGCAGCATGACCCTCAGATTGCATTTGTTTGTAGCTGTTACGGTGGTAATTTGGTCTTTGGAACACCGTCTAAAAAGGCAGTATGGGGTGGCAAGAGCCTTGGCCAGTATCCAGAAGCCCAGGGGTGACAGATGCAGGCCATCTCTGGCAAAGCATCGAGGTCTGTCAATCATGTCATCCCAGGCAGATACTGGATCACCTTAGAATGACACCAGAAACTTAGCCAATTGTTGAAATCAATCATTTTCTGCTTGTACTGTGGTATCATTCCGGGTGATGGTAGGATGCTGCTCAGGCTAGGGTCATACCCGCTTGGGCTACATACTCCGAGTGCTCCTCCATGTCTCTTTTCATGCAGTCCAGGGAGGTACGTCTCAGTTCATTCATATTCACATGTACAATGACAGAGTCATATTTGTATCTGGTGTTGATAGACCTGAGTGTGTACGTTATGTAGTGGATTGTGGTGCCTGACAGGCAGCTTACTGTTACTTTCTCCTTATTCAACCTAGTGAGTGGGACTTCAGTGTGCCTCACTACTGAATCACCTATGACTGGTGTGTTTGGCATGCTGTTTTGCCTTAGGGGCTTTGGTTGAGTGGCACACTGTTTAGGAGAGTTATATGTCCCGTGATTAGTATTGTGCTGTAGTGGTCAAGTGCGTTTCTGCCTTGGATGTCTCTGCTGTTTTGGTAGATTTTTATATATACATACATACATTTCTTTATTCTGGAGGACTTCCAAGATGGCTGCACATTGAGTAACAGCTTGATTCTAGCTCTCCCAGTGTGAAAACAGAAAGTTAGCAAAGAAAGGCAGTGGACCTACATTTCTGGGTAAATATCAGTACATGCACTGCCTGGATGCCAGGAAAACAGAAATACAGAGTACCTGATGGAAAATCAACTACAAAAGGTGGCAAAGAAACACTGACTGGGAAGAGTACTGCAGCTGTTCAGCAAAAAGCAGTGCAAGCTCCAGACATGACTTCCAGTAACCTAGAGGAAAGTATACGACAAATGCACACAAACCTGATTAAAATAAATGAAACACTGATGGAGTATATTAAATCAAACAATAAAAGGCTGGAACAAATGAAGGAAGCTTTGAACAGACATTCAGATAAGGTGATAAAACTGCAAAACGCAGAGACCAAAATGAATAAAAAAAAGGCTGGCTGAGTATGAGACTGCACAAGAAGAAATGTTTCAAAAAAATAGTAGAATTAGAGGACAGAGCAAGTGGGAAAAACGTGAAATTTTGAATCTCAGAGTTGAATCTCACACCTGCTAGTCGACATTCCCTGAATAGTGTAAAAAATTTACTTCTCTTCTACTTGGTGTACCGTGAGTAATCATTCTCCGTAAACACTCTGCTGTCTCCCTCTTTTAGTAATTTGTCCTTCTGCCACAGTTTTGTCAGAATCAACTCCTTCTGCTGGTAGGATTGCACCTTTACTATTAAAGGTCTAGGTTGCTTTCTCATGACCAGATTTGGAGTATACACACAATGTGTCCTTTCAACTAACAACTCCTGCTATGGAATACTAGTCCAGTTGCTTACTTGTGCTTTCATAAAAGTAATGCAGTCTGTTTCTTTCAGCTTCTCTGGTACAGCTGAAAATCTCAGGTTTTCTCTAAGTACTTGTCCTCTAATTCTATTATTTTTTGAAACATCTCTTCATGAGCAGTCTCACATTCAGCCAGCCTTTTCTTCATTGTGACCTTTCATTTTTGCAGTTTTATTACTTCACCTGAATATCTTTTTAAAACTTCTTCCATTTATTCCAGCCATGTGTGTTTGAGTGGATATACTCCAACAGTGTTCCATTTATTTTAATCAGGTCTGTGTGGAGTTGTTTTATACCTTCCTCTAGGTTACTGGAAGTCATGTCCGGAGCTTGCACTGCTTCTTGCTGAATCCAGTAGACAGTTGATAATCTGAACGTCGATTATCAGAAACGTCAGTGATCAGAACCAGCCTTCCAAAATTTTTGGGTAGGAGAAATCATAAAGTCTGAATATGTAAACATTTTACATATTTGCTTGAGCATGTTTTTTAAGCTTTTTGCCAGCTTGTGTGTGAAAAAGATCCTTTACTGTCCATTGGAATCACTGAATGGTTGAAAAGAGTACTCCTACATGCAAAAAAAAAAAGATTTTAGAAGTTTTTTTATCTGGTTCAATTATATGTTTGATTATCCAAACAATTTGATTAGCCGAAGTACCCTAGGTCCCAATTAGTATGGATAATCGACTCTCAACTGTAGCTGCAGAACTTTTCCCAGTTAGTGTTTTTTCCTCACCTTTTGTAGCTGATTTTTTTAAGTCCTCTGTATTTCTTTTTTTGCTGTTTTTCCAGGCAGTGCACTTACTAGCCAGTTACTGAAATGTACCCAGAAACACAAAAGTCTACTGGCCTTCTCTGATGAGTTTCTGTTTTCACACTGGGAGAGTTAGAATTAAGCTGTTACTCAATGTGCAGCCATCTTGGAAGTCCATGGCAGATAATCTCTGACAGAAAAGGTCAGTGTTATGAAGAAACCTGTATGATTTTTTTTTTTACTGTGTTGTAGAAACAACTCACTTTATGTATGTTCTGGTTAAGTACTGCATTCTCCATTCTGAACAGAAGTAATATATTCAAAACTTGCAGAACAAAATATAATGCATTTCAGAAGCCTTGTACCTTCTAATTACCATGTAGGCCTATCCATAGTCCCTATCAATATTTCATTTATTGACTATTTTTAATCTTTATTGACCGGGTTGGCCCTACTAGGTCAGTGGCCTTTTTTCAGGGGAGACCAGAGGTGGTATTTATACTGATGGGGGAAATTTAATCATTGCATCAGGGAACATCCCCTACTGTTTTTGATAGATGCATTGAGATCTTTTACATCCATCTGAACTACCACCAACTCAATCAGATGGGACCTTGGTTTAATATCCCATCAGAAGGATGGCACACTCAGGAGTGCATCACCCCATCCTCCCAATCCTGCGCTGCAGTGTCAGCAATCCAGTCACCTGGAGTGAGAATAGAACCCACAGCCCTCTGGACTTCTTGCACCAAAGTTGAGTGAGCTACCTATTTTGCCATTGACACTGCAAACAGATGGTAAGATCTCTGAAACAGTTTGATATTTCCTACTACAATTTTCTGGACATCATTAGAAGATGTTTGAAAATGATCAGTTAAAATATACCCACAGTAATGTATCTCAGCTTGTCATCTCCCTCCCCTGCACACATACTATACATACAAATATTCATACACACATACAGCCTTAACACGCAGTCCACAGTACTGTATGACTGTTACAGTATGAGCTGGGACCTTTAACCCACTTTCAGGGAGTGTATATAGTCTTTTGCATTGAAAGCATCCTTTGTTGTGTTAACACCTGCCCCATGTGGTCTTATCAGATAGTCCTCCTGTTGTATGCATGCAGCCGTACTACTTCAATCATCATTTAAAAAACAGAAAAAAAAAAATCATTCAATGTTATGATCAATGTATACAGCTAGCATTGTCCACAGATCGCAGTTTAAATTTCCTCAGTTGGTCACTATTTTATTTTTATTATTTTTTATTTATTAATTAAAAATACATATATTACCGTTATGGGCAGCACATGCTACAAGTCCTTTCCACAGATATACATCTGGTACCTTGCCAATATTTATATATACTTTAGCTTCTTACTTGTAACAAGAAATGGTCCCAGTGCCTTTGGGCATCTCTCCTGTTGTTCTCTATGGAAACACCAGGAAATCACCAAGAAAGCACTGATACATGTATGCAAGCAGCTAGCAACAGTGCTTACCAAAAGTGCAAGAGGTCATGCATGCTAGACATGACCTACCTATATGTGGAGTCATCTTAAAAACAAGTGCTGTTAAAATAAAAAGTCAACTTATTTATAAGCAGAATAACAAGGTAAACTGGGACTTGATAACATTTATTTTTAGGCATCAAAATTATCACCTTGTATGATTTACACCAGGAAACAGATGATACACAACTTTCTCACTGATCTTACCATGGCAAGTGCTAACTGCAAAACCAATACGTTTCCGTGCTCGATCAAACACCACATAAAAGCCCTCCATAATGACTGCTCCCATTACAGTTCCAGTTGTAGACTGAGAGATAGCAAACTTGTAGCAATCATCCTGTGAGGTTGCTACATCTTCTACAGGACGCAGATATTGCTAAAAAAAAAGAGGAAATTTTAGCATCCAGGCAACTCTTATTTGATGATGATTAGTTTTAACGTTAACGGTTTGCAGTAAAGAAACAATGTATCGTCACAGTTACTTCTTAATCTGTCTTATAGCAAACTCACCTTATCTCCTGTGGTGTTAACCCTGTATGTCTACTGGAGTCATCAGACATGTAGGTTTAGTTTTCATTTTGGTCTTGTATGCCATCATTTCCCATTCACTTTTCTATGCAAGTCCAACTATCCCTGCCACCTCTGATATGCCCATTATACCTATGTAACAATGCATGAGGTGCCATCCAGGTGTAAATTATTTACTGGGCTGGTATCGTCCTACTATTTATTTCTAGTAGGGCTGGAATCATGTTACTTGGGTATTACATGTCCACTATAGTCCTGTTCTCATGAGTCAGCTTACCACATGACGTCCTTCCATATCACTGTTGCAGTATTCATAAATGAAGGGATCTCCTGCCAAGGACAGCCCAGCTCAGGTGGCCAGTATACCAAAGTTGTTAGTACTTACAGGTATCGTACATCACAAATATGCTCCCCGCGCAAGGCATAGAGCATAAAGGTGATGTACAGACGCAAAAGACATAAACACACCAAACTTCTTTGCCTCCAGACCAAATGCCATAATTGAACATCGGTCTGAATGCCCTTCTGCTGTGCTGGTTGCCAAGCAATGTTTCAGATAACTGCCCTGTTGGGGTTTCTTCTTATCTTTCTTTTTTATTTAGTGCTGTTGAGTTCATATCATCCAGAAAGGGAAAATGTTAGTGTGATAGGCAGATTACACATAAAGACTATCACGACCAGTCTTTCTGTTTGGGTGCTTCCCATGACCATATGCAGTGTTCTGACAGGTTTATGTCCCTAAGACCCTACATAGTTGAATCTTCTTTTTATCTATTAACCTTGAAAACCAAAGTCTTAAGCTGTTGGCTCAGGGTGCTATTGCTGAAACGTCCTGTCCCGAGGTTCAGCCATCTGCCAACAAAAAGGTAAAAAAAACTTAGGTCTGATATGGCTGCTGTCCAGCCACCCCCACATGTCTCTCTTGATGCTTTGGATTCCTCTGTTGTGACCTCATAGGAGGCTGGCATGGGTCCATCTTCTCACATGTCCTTAGAGGCTTTACAAACATTTGTTCCTGACATTGAGGGGGAAACTCTGCTGATTATATTCCTTGGCCCAAGGGGGATTCCACAGATCTTAGGCAGGAGATCCCTACTACTCTTACTGAATGTCACTGGGGTCTGACTCACCAAGGATGTTTCGTACAGACGTCCGACAGAAATAGAAACCGAAAACCAAGCATATTTCCCCTATATTTAAGGATGCCCAATGGCAGTGGCAGGAATTTATTCAGGGATTATTTAATGCTTTGATGGCTTTAATGTCTCCTCAAGGGGTGTCTGTGCCTGCCCCTCCCTGGTCTTACACTCCTCTTAAAAGACCCAGGGAACTAGACTCTTCAGATGAGGATCTGGATTCTGGGGAAGAATCCCTGGCTTACTCTTCTCAAATCCTTTCCCCCCTTGATCTATGGTTCAGAGAAAGAGGATTTTATTCCTCCTGATTCCCCTTTGCAGGAACCCTCCTTTAGGGATACTGCTGCCCGCATGATGGAGTTTTTTAAGTGGGATTGTTCTCAAGTCTCTGATATAAGCTATCAGCTGTTCACCCTGTTCTGGCTGCCATCCTGGATACCCTTTCAGCAACTTCTGTGGCCCCTGATTCTCAGCCCCCTGCTCCCAAGAAACCTGATTGATTTTACAAGGTGTCTGACGAATGTAAATTTCTTTATAAATGCCCTTCTGCTGATCCTTCTGTAGTGTCTGTCTCTTCTGACAAGCTATCCAAGCTGCTGTCCTCTACCAAGTTGCTTCCTTCAGATAAAGATAGTAGAGCCATTGAGAGGCTGGGCAAAAAGGTTTATACTGCTGCCACTTTATCCTTTCGTGTCATCAACTACCAAACTCATATGACCAGGTATGTTTTGGACTTCCTTTCTCAGGTCTACAAAGTGGTTTCTGACCTCCCTGACTCTGAAAGAAAGGCTTCTGCCTTTTTCCTGTTGGGCAATACCTCTCAGGTTGCTCGCCACTCTATCAAATGCAGCTATGATGTGGCTGATGCCTCCTCCATGGCTGCTGCCTTTGGTTGTGTTAAGAGGCATTACTCTTGGCTTTGTCTTCAGGCTTTGCCTGATGATATTAAAGCCAAACTGTTGGATACTACTTTGGATAATAAAAATCTTTCAGGTGTTGCTGCTGCTGAACTTTTTAAGTCTCTCCAGGATAATGTTAAAGCATTGCAGGAAATGAAACATATTTTTGTTTCTCCTTTTTCTAAGTTTCAGAAGAATTACCCCACCATATCGGCTTTTGTTCACAGGCAGTCTTGTCCTCCACCTAAAGGAAAAAAGGGTTCCAGAAGTGTGCCTCCTGCCAACTCTACTCAAACCTCTACCTCCCAAAAAACTACTTTTCAGGATAAGCCAGGTTCCATTTAATAATTTGCTTCCCCTTTCCCTTGGCCAGGTTCCCTACCCCTCTGTCTTTCCTTGTCTCTTCCAAATTGGTTAAAGAGCACAACAGACTCTTGGGTTTCTGTCCATTATCTTTGAGGGCTATTTCATGGCTTGTAAATCTCTTCCTCCCTTTTTTGGGCATCTCTCAACCTCCTTGGGAACAGATTCTTCTTTTCCCAGAGGTGCTCCATTCTCTTTTGATCCAGGGCACCACTCAAGCTGTGCCTCCTACTCAGGTAAGGAGGGTACTTTACTCCAGAATATTTTTGGTTCCCAGAAAGGAGGGCATATGAAGACAAATTCTGGACCTTTCCCAGCTTTACATCTTTCTCAAGATTCCATCCTTTATAGGATGTTGTCTTGTCGCACTTTATTTCCCCTTCTTCAACCCCAGGCCTTTCTGGTCTCTCTGGATCTCAAGGATGCCTACCATCATATCCCCATCCATCCCCTTTTTAGGAAAGTTTTACACTTTCTCTGTTTCTTCCTTGCATTTTCAGTTCTCTGCTTTGTCGTTTGGTCTCTCTGCTGCCCCAAGGCTATTCACCAAATGCTGTCATTGCCTTTTGCAGGCTGAGAGGAGTTCATATCTTTTCTTATCTGGACAATCTGCTCATTCAAGCTTTTCTCCTTGATGCTCAGATTCAAGATCTCCAGTTTACTGTTTCCCCGTTGCAGAGTCTGAGGTTCACCATGAAATTTCAGAAATCAGCTCTGACCCCTTCTCAGGATCATATTTTCCTTGGTTGCAGGCTTCAGACCATCCCCATGCTGGCATCTCTCCCTGCTCCCAAGGCCCTGTCTCTTACTGCTTTTTTCCAGTCTGTTCTTCCTCTGGTTCAGTCACAACCAGGGACTTTCTCATTGTCCTTAAATTCATAGCTTCCACCATTCCCATGCTCCCTCTCACCAAGCTCCACATGACAAAGCTACAGCCGTACCTCAGGTCAGTGTGGCTCCAACATTGCCACCCTCTGGACTTCCCAGTCCTTTTCCTTCCTTGTCTCAAGCTGAAGTTTCAGTGGTGGATTCATCAACTTACCCTCAACAGGGGCTTCCTTTCCAGGCACCAGTCCCAACTCAAGAGCTCTTTACAGACACTCAGACCTGAGATGGGAGCCTCCTTCAGCTCTGTCAAGGTTCAGGGTCTCTGACTTCTTCATCACAGGTCCGACCACATCAGTATAAAGAAGATGATGGCTCTGCTCCTTGCTCTTCAAGCTTTTCATTCCCTCTTTCATCCTGGGCCCCAGAAAATTTTCACAGACAATACCACAGTGATGTGGTATGTCAAAAAGCAAGGGAGTATAAGGTCCGACCTTCTTTGCAGACTAGCTCTTCAGGTCTTGGGTTTAGCTGTTCCAGAGTCCCAAGTCCTCTGGCTTGGAAAGTGGACATCCTGTCTTTTCCTTGGAAGGGGGTGTTTCTGTAGGCCTTCCCTCCCCTTCCTCTGTTACCACATGTCTTGCACAAGATCAGGCAGGACTCTCCCAAAATCTTGCTAGTGACTCCCTTTTGGCCTAGACAGCATTGGTTCCCCCTTCTTTCTCACTTGGTCAGGGGCAAGCACCACAAGTTACCTCACCTGGTGGAACCTGTCACACAAAACAAGGGGTCTCTTATCCATCCTCACTTATCCACCCTTCAACTGATGCTGTGGGTGACAGGCACCTCTTTTCTGAGAATATGCTTCAGGTCCTGCAGGAGGCCAGGAAGCCCACTACCAGGAAATCAAATTTGTACAAATGGAAAAGATTTTCTGTCTGGTTCCTCTCTCACCATCAGGATCCCCTTTCTGTGGAGGTTCCTCTGGTTATCTCTTATTTGTTTGATCTGCTCCATGCTGGGTTGGCATATTCTTCAGTTAAAGCTCACCTGTAAGCAATTTCTGGTTTGTCTGCCCTTGACTCCTCCAAGCAATTTTTAAAGGCATCCTTCATATCAGGTCTCCCAGGAAGCCTATTCCACCTTTCTGGGATCTCAATTTCTTTCTAGAAAAATTTACTCAGGCTTCTTTTCAGCCTACTGCTTCAGATTCCTTACAACAGTGTACTTGGAAGACTGTTCTTCTTTTGGATCTCACTTTGGCCAAGAGGGTGTCTGAACATCAGGTTCTTATGGCTATTCCTCCTTTCTTAGTTTTCCACAGAGACAGGGTGTCTCTTCATACTAATCCTCCTTTTATGTCCAAGGTAGTCATTGAGTTGCCCCTTAATCAGTCTATTCATCTGCCTTCCTTTTTTCCTTCTCTGCAGTCTGCCAGTGAGAAGGTTCTTCACACCTTGGATTTGCATAGACAGCTCAGGTATTACTTAGCTAAAACTACAGTGAATTTGCATATCTGAGCAGCTTTTTGTTTCCTTTCAAACCAGCTCTTTGGGTTTAGCTGTTTCTAAGCAAACCATCTCTTCCTGGACTTCTAAAGCCATTTTCTTTTTGTTATTCTTTTTAGTGTAAATTGTCTTTCCTCATCAGTAAAGGCTCATTGTACCAGGGCTGTTGCCTCCTCTGGTGCTTTTTTGTCAAGGGGCTGGATACCAATTACACCCTTGAAGCTGCTACTTGAGGTTCTGTTCATACTTTCAGTAAGCAATACAAGTTGGACATTATTTCCAGGGCTATGCTGCATGGGATTCTAGAAGGCTCTTCCATGCAATCCTCCTCCCAGACTTCCACTTGAGCTTTTGTACTCTCCCTTCAGTTATAAATTCTGCAACAGTGATATGGAAGGACATAGCACAGTTCTGTAAAATCTTACCATAACAGTAGATGCCTTTCTCTTCACTGTTATATTTGCTCCCTCCCTCCTGCCCCCTCTGCTCTAGCCTGTTCTTTCTTGCCTTCCTGGCCAAGGGGCTCTTTTCCCTTTTCTCCTTCTGGATGAACATGTTCTTATTTGTCCCTAGGGACATTCTGTTCCTCCTGGGATTTTTTCAATTCTGAGTGTGTGCATCCATAATTCACCTTTATGCCCTATGCCTTGTGTGGGCAGCCTACGTGTAACATATGGCACCTTCAAGTACTAAAGGCTTTGACATACTGGCAGGATGTTGAGCCATCCTTGGCAGTAGATATGTTTAGTTATGAATACTAAAACAGTGAAGAGAAGGACATCTACTGTTATGGTAAGATTTTACACAACTACTTTCTTCTGCCTAAGGCAAGTGAAGAATTATATACTGCCTTCTATTGGTTTCTTGCTGTTACTTGCATTTACATGCATGCATACCACAGTATTTAACTATTTATTGTAATCAGCTAGTCTTATTACTGTATTGTACTTAGTACAATAAATACACAGAGACAACCGCTTTAGTTAATATGCTTTACTGTTACATTCTCCTTTCAGATCTACAAGCATGAGACACAGATGCTGTCAGCTCTCTATGACAAATTCCCAAAGCTTACTAAAATCCACAAGAGTACAAAATGACTAGTAAAACAAATTCACCGCAACTAAGAGAAAATAGTCATTTATTCCAAAAAATTCCAAGATGAGCGCTTTCGTTTGCTTCAAGCAAACTTCATCAGATAAAGAACTCACTGGTGCACACCTTTTTTATACACGTAATAGGTTAACCAAGAACTAATGATTCAATTAAGTCGTTAAAATCTTAAAGTTGCAAAATACACTGTTGTCTAAGACCATCACTTGACAAAATAAATACAAATGTAATTCAAAAGTAATGCAGAAAAAATTCCTGCAACCAAGACACTGATTTAAAATGCAATAAAAAAATGTGTATACATGTTGAAAATTCCCAAAGCTTGTTTATACACACACATATTTATACCAAAAAGTCTGATATTTTTCTCAAAGTCTGACGTATACCAATTCTTTCTTTGTATAACAGTTTGCCTTTGTTATTCTAATTTTTGATTTGTCCTTGATTCAAGTTCGGAGGTCCAAGGAAACTCAGTTATCTGAAACGTGGTGTTCTAGCACTATCTGTTATCTTGCTTGATGTTACATCTCTTTACTTTGTTGATGTCCTTCCAGCTGCCATCTGTGCAGTTATTTTTATAGACTTTGTTTCTCAATAACATACTCCTTTACATGGATGCCAATATCTAATAAGCTATGCCAGCACACTTACTACTATTTATTTTTCAGCATTTTATACCATTTCTAAATGAACCCTTTATATTTCATATCATTCTTGCAGCTTTTTATTCAAGCTAATAATCATGCTAACAACAGTTTAAATGGAGACAGAATACTATTTTCTTTCAGCAAGGAAAAACTTTAGCCCCAACAGCCTTCACTCTAATGTCCTATGTCAAGGCAAACACAGGTGCACATAGGGTAGAATGCTTCTCCTTTCCTGCCTACCCAGGCCTTCATATGATGAATATGATGACTGGTACCTACTGCCAAACTAGGTAGCCAACATTATAGACACAAATGCAAACACATCACTCAAAATGTAGTATTTTGGTCACCACTACTGATCAAAATGATAAAAAATGCCTTATTTAGAGTTGCTACCTCTGCACAAATCTGTTGTTATGGCAGATAAAACACAAACACTTTTAAGCAAGTTTAAATTTGAAATTAGTTTTGAGCATTCATTATATGAACTAGCGCTGTTTCATCAACTAGAGAGAGACAGAGACAGTGAGACAAAAGAGGAGGCCATTGGGAGTGCAAGAAACTTTCCTGTATCAGTTCTTCACATGGCTACCTCTGGGATCAAATCACTTTTAAAACTTTCTAGTGTAGTATCTGGCATATAACTGCCTTAACTAACAGTGAGTGCTTTGTTTTAAGTGACAATTATAAGAGCATTTATAAGCAGCAAAGCAAAAAATATGATACAGGTAAGCATTGAGAACATACCCCCCACCACGAAGACAGTATTCAGGAATAGGAATTAGAGTGAAGCAGGAAACCAGGAGGTACATGGGGAAGTGAAAAATGGCAGAAGTTGCAGAAGTCACAGGAGACAGACAAAACTACAGGCAGAATAAAGAGTAGCACGTTTATGCACTTCTGAATTTTAAGATGACCTGTGAGTGCTCTTTACTAGGGCCATCACTCCTTCCTTAGCTAAGAGAAGGCACAGATATATAGAAACTGCTTTTTAAGTGACTGAGTTTATTACTAAAGCACACATATGCTTTGCCTAGGAGATCACAGAGTTACCACTGGCAGCTGGAACACAACTCTTTCAAGTGGCTCTGTATTGAAATATCGGCACCTGAAATGCTGAGTGCCGACAAACAGAAAATAAGAGACAAAAAATGCTGGAGAAGAGTGAATATCAAACATCTCTTTTATCCTAAAAACTTATTTTTTGCAGAGGGGCAAGTCCCTTCTGCACCCCCAGTGACAGGAGGTGAATCCTCTACACCCCCAAAACTTATATATACCAACTCTGAGATTGCAATACCTCAGAGAAAAGGGATTATTCTGAGAAATGCCAGTCTCAGACTGACTATATGTAAGTCCAAATATTCAGCCATTCAGTCTCAGCATTATGGGACTCGTTACAGAGGGTCCCAACATTTCAAACAGTTACCCTTCAAGCACTTCCTTTAGATACTGGAATTTGACTCCATAAACTAGCAGTGTTTTTTTTTAAATGCCAACAACTTCAACCTCTCTTTTAAGTTCTAAATAACCAAAGTGAAGCATGAGCCAGGAACAGCCTAGCATGCTCATGCTGCAAAAGGTCTGCCATTTAGCTGAGAGTTTGTACATGAGCAGAAGTGCTCATGCACCTCCCATGGCAGCTACAGAGAAGCTTACAAATCTGCAGCAAGGGTGAGGATAGGACAGTCTCTTAGTCTCTTACCTCCGCTGGGGAATGAATGGGCTGAAGGGATCTCACACCAAGGAAAGTGAATTTATCAGTTAGGTGCAGGAAGAGGAGGCAGTGGGTCAATTATACAGACTGCAATAAAAAAGTAACAAACATTTGGGTACATAGTTAACCCTAATAAACAAAATTTATACTTGTACTGTAATAACATATTGGGTAGCCGTGTTTAAACTCATCAACCTAAAGGGCCAAAACCGCAGACTTCAGCCAGCTTGGCATTTAAAACCTTCCCAGGGTAATGGCTCCTCCGTTTTACCCATCAGATTCTGCAAACTAGCTAACTCTCCAGATCTCAGATATACCAGTCAAGAGAACAGAAAGAAACAATATCACCAGTGTTTTCCATGAGACAAGGGGATGGAGGGACCTGTTCATGCTATAGTTAAGTACTTAACTTATCTGGTATGAAGAAGCCTGTCTGTCAACCAGAAGGACAGAATTTCAAGACTGTCTCCTAGGTGGCCATCCTGGGAACATACTTTTGAGCATTGTGGCTTCAAATGAAGACTGAAACTTAAGAGGTCATACCCAGTTAATAGTGTTTTGCAAAAGTATCCAGTAAAGATCAACATGACAGCTATACAGATATCATTTAAAAATGCACTTCCAAAAAATACCTGAAAGGTAACCACTGCTCAATTTCAGTCTATTACAGGCACAGAGAGCAACATCTTATTATACTTTTCATGACACAACTTGACAAAGTCAGTAGGCCATTTAGATAAATTAACTTATGTAACTTTGGAACTTGATTTTGTTAGAAAATGCAACAATGGATTGAGAACTGTTCCTGCTTGATTTGATTCTACTCTGTGGACATGAATGAAGGGTAATAGATATTTACCTCTGTTCAAGTAGGCAGAAAAGAATATATGCAAACTGATGGACTGGTTAAGTTTTTCTCAGTGGCTACCTTAGACATAAAGGAAGTATCAGTCTGCAATGAAAGTATCCTTATGAAAGACCAGATAAGAAGGCTATACGCATCAGGTCTGTACTTCCGAAAAGCTTCTAGACGAAGGAATGTCCACTAGAAAAATAATCTTCTATGACTGATGGCTGAAATCAGTTTCAGACACAGGTTCAAAAGGAAGAATGGCTAATTTCCCGAAAATTAAATATAAATCCCATGGAGTGGCAATATGCTTGACAAGGGTCACATCTAGAAAGTCCTACTCACAAAACCTTTGCAAAACTTTAAGGTATCCAAAGATGAAGTGTTGAAGTTTTGATGGAAGTTAGCTATGGCAGCAAATTAGACATTTATGGAAGAATAACATAGGCCTGTATCAAAGATTTGATGTAGGGGAAGTCTGGTACTGCTTGAAGAGACTGCATATTCCCACTATCCACTCTATGTCAAAAGGATAATTATTGGATTCAGGCACCTAGGCGGTGCGACATCCACCTGTGAGACAGCTGGATGTGGACACATGGCAGGATGACAAATTAGCTGCAGTGACAAATGACTGTAGAATTGAGGAAACCCCTACACCCTAACCACAGGTGGCACATACAACCCCCCACAGTGATACACTGTGCACCCCCCCTTAGAAGCCACCATGTGCAACTGTCAGTGCAACATGTGGCTGGCATAGCATGCCACGTGGGCATGAAAGTGGTACCATGGAACCTGTGTGCTGTGGGCAAAGCCTTTATTAATTGAATATGGAATGTGATGTGTGTAGTGCTGGGTGCGTACTAAACTCAAACAGTATCAGAACGTATAGAAATGTGCCACAGCACAGAGAAAATCCTGCACATCACTGTAGTCACACTTACGTTGTAAGATGTGCTTTAGGCGACGCTCCCTTACTACAATAGCCTTCCTATGTGGTGTTACAGGCATCCTCCTCAGAAGAGATTCACGTCGGGTATCAGTCAGGTTCTGCTCCTGCTGCAGAACACACAGAAGGTCGGCTAGCTGTACAGTAGGGCATCCCAGTAATACCTTCAGCCGACGATGCCACACCTCCACCTGGTTGTTAGTCCGCGGGAAGTCCATTTCTAAGACATCAGACACATTACAAAACCGCAAAGGGTATGATGATGGCATTCGTGTCTGTGCTGAACAGCGGGATGCATACTTGCGTGGTCGGCCTTGTACATAATGATGGTCTAGAAAAACACCAATTGGCTGAGCACATTCCGGTAAGGAAGCCACAATGTCCAGAAATGCAGGGACAACATCATCCAATGGTAGGAATGCCAACGCTATTAGCTTGCGGATGGCAATTGAGAATGCAGTGTCCGTGCCATAGAGGGTGACAAGGTGATGATGCTGTATCTGACGCCAGATGATCTGTGCAAAATGGAATAGGCATCCCTTCAGAATACTCCTAGGGAATGCCTTCCGGCTGGCACATATTGCTGCCTTCTCAAAATCGGTCATAATATACTGTGGAGACAAAGTGCATCCCTGATCAGCAGCCATACCCTTCAGTACTTCCCACAAAGCAGTGTATGCAGACTCCGACTTCCGTGTCATGAGACAGTACACCAGGGGTACAATCCTTGTTGAGGTGGGGGTGCCAATACATCCATGTAATGTATATAGCTGGCGACATATATCAGCCCATGTGGGGAAGGTGCCATCTCCAAGAATGATGTCGGACCTGCACAAATCTGTCAAATTCTGTGTAGTAGTAAGTAGAACCAAGGAATCTGTCCCATCCATATCCGACCTTCTACGGAGGATGAAGCTACCCCTACGGAGTGGATACTGGCTGACATCAATATCTGCAAGTGTTGCTGGAGGTGTAGCCATGGATGCCCGTGCCCGCTGCCGTACCCTGGTTATGCTTCGCCGAAGTGTTGCATGACAAGGCATCTCCTGTAGTACGTTGTCATCTGCTGTGCCTAGGACACTCTGCATTACCAAGCTTGGCAATTCATTACCGTTTACTGCCCTCTGCTGCAGTTCTGCTCGCAGTGTAGCCACGTAGGCCATTGTTGCATCTGGGCCATGCTGGTGTGGCAGTGATTTCAGCAGTTCTTCCCCCTCTTCCTGGCGTACAGTGATGGCACATCCTCTGCACGCCTTTACTCTCCACTCGATACATGCCCAGTACCGTTTCAGTGTGCTTCACGTTCCAAATGGTAGAGGTACCCCTCAACCACCAGCATTGGTTTACCATGTTGGCTGGGCACTGTGGTGTATCTGTTGCCAAGCAGACCAGGGCTATACAGATACATAGATTCCAGCATGGTAGCAGCACTTGTTGATGGCCTCTCAGCATCCATTTCAGCCAGGCTAGCTGGGAATGGGATATACAACCAGCCTTGGAGCAAGTCCCTTCCAGACGGTGGGTTACTCGCTGTACAACACCTTGTCTTGTACCATGTGTACTAGCACTGTCTGCCACAGTGGCCCTGTACAGCTGTGTGCACTCCACCCATCTCTGATTGCCTCTCTGCTATAGTGTCACTGTTTGCAGTTAACACAACCCTGGTGTTGCCATATGCTTGTACTCTGGTAGGTGTCTACAAAGCCTAGTTGCAGCACAGATGCTCACTGTACTGCACCAGCCCCCTTTAACTCCCAGTTGTTGCTGCTGGCCATTCAGGGTGTTGGGCCCAGTCTCAGTTTCAGTGGCAGAAGTTACATAGGGAGGTACCTGTGTGTTGCACCCTTGTCTGCCTACATGGGACTACGTACTTGTGTACACCCCTATTGCAGGGACAAATGGATGGGTTTGGTTACACCTGCAGGACATACACTTCCATGGTGTGGGTGGTGGGTTAATGCTACTGTATGTCCTGCTACTGGGTTAGCAGTCCATGCTTGACCAGGTTGGCATGTTCCCACCTAACACTGCACCCAGGGGCTCTACCAGGACAGGTACTGTTTGTTGCAGGCATGCCTCTCATGTGAGTTGGTCCTATGCTAAAGCCCTCCTGCTGTGACATGATTCTTCCAAGTGCACAGACTGGTGTTTCATTAGGCTGTACTGTGTGTGGGGTATTGAGTCTGCAACTAAAGTGTATATCCCTTTACGGTCTTAGCCTGACACATGACTTAGTCTTGTATGCACCAGTTCTCAGGGTTAGCTGTGCTGTGTTGTATGTTTCGTAATGTAGATTTTACTTCCTGCTTCTTTGGGACCGTTTGCTGTGTTTTTGTGTTCAACAGGGGCTGTGAAGGTAAGTGATACTGGTGTGTATGTGTTTGCTTTACTTGTGTAGCACTACCAATGTGCCGTTTGTCTTTTCGATCGGTTTCCCATTGCCGGCCGTGTACACTGTCACTTGACAGCCTGCGTTTACACTTTAAGGGCCGGCTGCGTTTGTCGGTTTTCCTAACGCCATAGGCTACCACAGCGGGTCTTTCGTTCGGTCTAGCGGTGCTGCGGCCTTCTAGTTTTGGCGATGGAGCTCGCGGGCATTTGTCTCGTGATCTACACGCCGGAACCCATAATTATTATTATATTTCTGTCTATGTGGCCATGACCCGAATATGGGTTAGTTATAGAATTGCAATGATGACTGAAAAAATGGAAAAGGTAGCTGAAATAGCTAGTGTTGAGAAAGAAATGTGTGGTCATGATAAGCAAAATGAAGGCAGGCCACTAGAGTAGTAATCTAATGATGACAAAAAATATCTGAGCGAAAGTCAAGAAAATAAGAAAGGAAAGGTTGGACATGGACATGCAGTTGGACTGTAGGAAGGATATTGGGGTTTTACATGTCCGGCTGCTCATCATGATGTTTACTGAGCAGCAGGTAGCTGATGCATGAAATACAACGGTAATTTTAAATGGTCAAGTAGAATGTGTGCAGTGAACGTTTGTTGAAACTCTTAAAGAAAACACCTTAGCCTCACTGCAGAAATGGAAGAAGAGGAAGTAGAATTAATGGATTTTGTGAAAATTAAGATGGCATAATGGACCGGTTTTACAAAATTATCACTCTGGATCGAGATGTTTTCTAGGCTGCCATTATCAATATCCTAGAGGTTGTTATGGTAAACTTCTAATGATTTTACTGCAATCTTTGCCTGCGTATGAGAACAAGCAAGTACTGTGGCTTTTACACTAACTAGGAAGAAATTTATGGTTGAGGGCTGAATGACACGAGAATCGTGATTACTCAGGTGCAAGTTTTCATCACAGGCTGCAGTCTGAGGATTTTAAGAAGAATGTAAGAAATCTTGATTAAAATAAAACTTGACTTGTCCAGCTGAGCTGAATGTTTACTCATCAGAGGGATCTTTGACATTCACAAATGCTGAGGGAGCAATGGCTAAGTTGAAGGAACTGCCATTTCATTCCCTCCAAGAAATAATGGAAAGTAAGGAATGTAGAAATCTTGAGTGATTTTTCCAGCTTGCTTTTACCTTGTCTAGTGAAACTGGATGAGGTTCTACTTGGATGAGTTAAATTTGCAGATACAGAACTCTCCAGCTGCTGTTTTCCACAGGAAATCACTGCTGGTGTCTAAATGTCTGACAGCAGTGATTCGTTTTCACAGATGTCCAATTTTTTATGTTAATGTCACCATGGATTTGGTATATATGTATATAAATATACATATGTTTGGGGTTGTGGGGGTCAAGCCTCACACACTGGGATGCTCGCTGCTTACATTAAATTTTTTTCATGGGGTTGAAATCACAACCAGTTGTGATTGGTGATTTGGTTTCTTACACAGCTGTAAGTTGACAAGTTAAAGTGGAAGTTGATGAAGGCAGGGCCATGATATAGCGGTCAAGTAAATATGACTGAATGTTATAAGAATGACTGATATTTGGACTGGGTGTAATGTGCAATGTACAGGAGCTGTACATGCCATGTTGCCTTGCCCAGAATAATGTGCGGTGAGTATGAAGCCCATAAAAAGTACTGCATTCTGGGAAGAAGGTGACAACAATACTGAAAAAGTGGCATAATTAAGATAAAAAGAGGGATGGGAGAGATAATGAAGGGTTTGCAGCACTATATTAGGCTGTATCTTGGGCACAAATGTTTAAAGGATGATAGAGGATGTTGGATGGAAGCACCTGTTAAAACTAAGCATTATAATGCTAGAAGGAGAATAATACAATTAACATACTTTTGGGATTATGTACAAAATATTTATTAGGATTAAGAGCATGACAAAAAATGGACAAAAATGAAGAGAAGAGACAGAGAATGATATTTTAAATTACTGTCTTTGATAAGAAATCATTTATTCTCCCAGTTATGCATCTAAGAAATGAATTTTAAGACTAAAATGAGTACAGAGCTCATTTACAATTTCATGAGTAAATGCCTTAGAGGGGAGAAACTAACAGGACTCAATGCCATGTGTAGTAATAGCACTGAATCGATATGAATGGGGTAAAAAAGATAAAATTTGGTTATTTTTTTATTTTAGGAGATGTATATTTGCTGATTTGTTTAAAGATCACAGTTTTAAGTGTCAAATTAATTATTGAAAGTCACGTGTTCTTTGCTTTTATTACAATGTTTCATGATCGATAAAGTGGATTTAAAAAAAAGTAAATCTTAGAAAGGTAATCTAAAACTGCAGACACTGGAGCTGTAAAGGGGTCTAATCTCTTTACCTTTCTCTGTAGCACAGAGGGGTAGAGCTCTGTGACCCAAGTGACTAGGTTTTGATTAGTGGCTCCAGTACTGCACGAGATGGGAATGGAGAGGGACGAATGAAGGGAAATGACCCATTTGCCTCTCACAGTGGCGGGGGGGGGGGGTGCGATCTCCCTGGTGGAGACCTGAAACCATCACTTCTGCTGCTGGAGGATGAGATATGGCTGCCTGAAGGCAGCTGCAATTGCAGGTGTGTGTGTGGGGGGGACGCTATTCATGGATGGCCTGTTCAATGTCTCTACTGTCAACAGATGCATATGAGTTAAGGAAAGGAAGAAAAATGTAAAATGCTCAAATCATCCCTAATGGCTAGCTGGACAATGACTGCTCTGAGCTAGCTCTCGCCTGGTTGGGAAGAACAGGCTGGTTGATAGAGAGTGTCTGATTGTTGGCAAGCAGCTAAGGTAGCGAGTTGCAAGGAAAAAAAAGGGAGTCAAACCCCTTGAAAACAGACAAAATTAAAAAATGGTGCCCATTAACATTTGTACAGTTTTCTAGTATTACGCCTATGGGCTGAAGTCAAGATTTAGAATATCCCCGGAGAGTATGAAGAGTCACTGGCCATGAATGTAATTAGACTAAACATGCAGTTTGACAAAGTAAGCGAAGACCTGGGTGAAGCCTGACAGACAGCTGAGTCAGCATGGTTCTGGACAGCCTCAGACAGAGAGGTCTCTGCAAGACATGAGGCCACAACAAAAAGAACCATATTTGTCAATGTCAGAATGCAGCAGTGAGAATGACGCCGGACTTGTTCTCCCTGGTTTTTTGATGGACTTTACAATAAGGGAAAATGGGGAAAAGGTATAATGACTATTTCTGGGATGCTTTCCCACAGAAGAAATGAGGGAATAAAATTTGCAGCATTTGGCATTGGTCAAGGATGTACACAGATCACGGCAAGACTTCCTTCTGAAAGACTGACAGACCAGACCACTTGTGAGGTACTAGTACGCAGTGATTGACCCTATTTGCTAGAAAACTGGCACCTCCAGAAAAATAACTAGCTATCAGAAACTGACCTATTGATATAGCCCATTTCCATATCCTCACCAAGCAGCACAGTTGCTCAATGGAGAGATCTCTGCCTCGCAGATTCAGAGTCCAGGACTCATCTTGACTTCTGGATACTGTCTTTATGCAGTCTTCATGTTCTTCTTATGTCTCTGTGGGCTTTCTCTGGACATTCTGGTTTCCTCCCAAATTCTCAAAAACATGCTAGTGAACTGGCTAATCTAAATCATCTGTATATTTATAATTGCATTTATCCTTACCCTTGCGGCCCAGATTTGAAAAGGGTCTGTGGACTAGTCCACTTATCTGATGAACAAAAGATAAAATAAATAATAAATCACGCACCTCAGACTGCCTGCTCCTGATAATGTCTCCTGTACACTAGTGTAGATGGGTTCCTGATGATCACCACTACAGGAGGAAGAACTGGGCAGCCCAGAGTAAAGTAGGGAGTCAGCAGTGGAAATGAATTTGCATACTTTGAAAATCTTTATTACATGAGACACAAGATCCATTAACAGTGACAATTGCACTTTTCTGTTCAATTTAACTTTTCAGCTATTCAATGTCACTCCCTAGGATTTAAAGACTCACAAGAGACTCCTAAGCTGCAAATTGTTTGCCTAAAGTTGGTGATATTAGAAGTCCATAATCCAGGTAAAGAAACACTTTAATTCCTTGCAGCCTTTGGTCCATTGCAACTATGGGCATGTTACATCTGCTGTGAAACTGACTGAATGGATACATACAGAACTGATAATGATTGTCTGAAAGCCAGAAGTGTAGAAACCTTTTGGACTCTTGGTGATCTTGATATGTAGATAGGCATTTTGCAAATTCAGAGTACATCCAGTCTCCCTTTTGCAGATAAGGAAAGATGGAGTGCAATGGAAACATCTGGAAAGATCATTAGGGGACAAACTTTTTTAGACTCTTTTGATGGGGTAGGACATCTGGCAGTGGGAGAGAGTGTGGAAGGTGAGGGAGTAGAAAGGGATTGTGTAGCCTCTGGATATTACTGTTCAAATCCACTCATCACATGTGATGGTGAGCCACACATCCATGGACAGGAATGGACAACTTCTGATGACCTCCAGAGTGGCACTGTCAAGCAAGGCCTTGATTATTATACTGCTGTCCCTCTGAAAGAGGGTTGAAGAATTCTACTGATGTTTGTTCTTGCCTCTGGGGTGGCATCCCCTCCGAACATTTCAAAAGCCTCATTGGTTTAATCTTTTAACTTACTACTGTTGGCCACTCTGGTACCATAATTGATGTGGCATCTTTTGCATCCTTGAAAACACGAGTCTGAATGTCAACAGCTTTGAGGGTTTTGTCCTCCTTGTCTGTATTATCTGGGGTGCTTGCCCAAAAAGGCAGATACATCAGAGTAAACAAGAAACATCTTTATTAAATTAACATGTATGACATAGGCCATGTTACATTTATATAAATAACAATAAACCATAGTGATGCAGTCTGAGTTGCAAACATTATACATTCCAAACCGCGTGACACAACTTTAGCTGCAAACATTATACATCACTTTTAACATATCCAGTCATTGTAAGTCAACCATTATGTAGCTCATTCAAATCCTGCCTTGTTTTAAACCTCATTCCTGCTCTGCATGTATTGATCCCACAATTCCCATTGTTTCCTATGTAATTTGCTTCTACTCTTTTCTAAATATCCTAGTTCCAGTTGTTTTAATTGTGTTACTATCTTTGCTACTTATAGTAAAGTTGGTTTAGACTTTGATTTCCATTTTCTAGTAATTGCTTTTTTTGGCAGCCATCATAATTAGACTCAGCAAGGCCTTAATATGTTTAGGCAATTCTAAATTTGCATCATAGCTCAAAAAAAAAAAATTCCCTAGTCACTGCAATTTGCATACCCAGCATCTCTGACAGAGCAGTCTGCATGGAATCTTTGAAGTCTACCAACTCATTACACTCCCAGGAAAATATGTTCCCAGTTACCTCTTTCTGCTCCATCACACCTCCAACATTTGCTGTCTACCTGTGGAAAAATTCTTTGAAGTCCGCTTGGGGTATAAAAATACCTGTAAGCACTTCCAGGCAAAGATCCAAAATATTCTAGATTTTGATGCATATTTGGGAGCCATACATATATCCCCCCATTGTTTCTTTGTGAATTGTTTATCTAATCTCTTTTCCCAGTCCTTCTTAACCTCCTCTGATTGATTCTTATAGTTATCATGCAATATTTTATACACTCTAAGTATTAATTTCTTAATGGCAACTTTGGTTCTAGATTCTACTAAAAACCTAGCAGTGCTGGTCTTTTGTTTAGGAACCCCCAATTTCTTTTTCTTTGCCTATACTCTGATATCAATCCTTGATATGGAGGGCAATCTTTAACATGCAGTCCAAATAAGTTCTTGGTGTCTTCCCATTCTATTACTTTTTCCTATCTAATTATTTGCTCCAAAACCTTGGTTCCTATGCTAGTTTTCTCCAATACATTCCCACCCCCTCTTGCTTATTGTCTGTATCCCTAATTGTACTCATCCCTATTGACAGAATCTCTTTTCTCCATTCTCGTGTTGGCTTAGTTGTTTTCCTGAAAGGTCTGTATCCAAAATCCTAGTCTCTCCCTGTTACTTGAGCTTCCCCCTATTTCATCATCATCTCTTTCCACTTTGAATTATAGTTTTCTGCTTGTGCTATGTATATGATCCTTAACTGTGTTGCTCTGAAATACCCCTTCAATTCAGGTAATCCCAATCCGCCCTGTTTTATTGGTAGAATCAGCTTATCCCACTTGACTCTTGCTGTCTTCCCCTCCCAGATAAAATCCTTCAGCTCTTAATTAACTGCAAAATCTGTAAAATGCAGGCAAGTATGCTGACAAGGCTGGTACCCGCTGCCCTAACTGCATCATTCATTAATGTGCTAGTTGCAATGTGAGGTCTGAGACACAAGACATGCTTGCCATCTGTGGCTATAACTAAGTCTTGAACTGTCCCTCAGGCAACTGATCTAGGGAATGGGATATCTCATTAGCCAACTCCAACTGAAAGTGTAACATGTATGTCTGATAGTTAATTGCCTTCAATGTGAATGTTGAGGCCATGTAAACATGATTCCTAAATCTGTGCATTACTCTGAAATTTTATCAGGAGGATAAACAGAAAGACTCTGCAAAACTGGGGACATTTTAAGGAATGGTGTAGCAACAACAGAGCATGGCGTGGAGTCTCAACCTAGTAAATCTAATACATATAACACTGGAATATCTCGTCTGGTTCCTTTGCAGCAGGTGCCACTACAATGTCAGGTTCTTACTATGCAGCCTGACCACAAGGTGCACCATCCTAGCCACACACAGTCACTCAGGATGAAGAAAGGAAAGGCTTCTTCTAGGATCTTCTGGGAACAGGACATTGAGTCTCTGGGACATCTTCCCTCAGCCTCACAATTTTAGAGATTCGTTGAATTTGAGAAAATCTGTGAGGCTGGTGGAAAATCAACAATACAATTCTTTCATTATCTTTATTTGGCGTGGGAAATTCAAATGGGGTGAAAAAGTTCCTCCTTTTTCATCAATGCTTCTTAACTGACCAAAGGAGAATGGCTATGAAAATGAGGAAGATGCTTGCACTGATCCAGATACATATGGTAGCTCATGCAAGAGCAACTTGGCTCTTCCATCTTGTTGTCAAGTAGGACACATGGCCAAAGTAGCAGACAACAAAATGTCTCATGTCGAAGCAGTGATCAACATTAGCATAGGCACCAACAGTGACTGAAGCAGAACTGTCTGCAAAGTTGACATTAAGAGTGCAATTGACTCCATGCTCTGGGCCAAGAACACTGACCTCAACTACCTGGGAATGAATCCCATTGAGGCCAAAGGTGATGTTGAGCAGATCAGTATTAAACCCAACCCTGACTTCTTGGCCCCCCAGTAGTGGGGTTGCCAGACCAATTAAACACAAGCTCGGTGTCTACAATCTTGAGACAGAGGACTTGATGACTGAATCAGACAAGATTGGCAACAGTATCACACTGTTGGATTTTAGGCTGATCCTGAGCCCTCCATATACAGAAACTCCCACTGCTGCCAGCATGTGTCAGAGTCACTACCACTAATGATACTGTCAGTATGGAAACTGTCAACCCCAGAGTTTATGACCCTGAAACTAAGACTAGAACCAATGAATGGTCTCATCAAAAATGATGCTTAAACAGAAGCTAATGAAGAATTGGGACAAAAAAGGCAATTAAGGAGTGCCTCTGTCCACTTTGATACCAAAGGGGGAAGAGACATTTCCTGCTGAACCTTCACAAAGGCCTTTGCAGTCTTCTCAAAGTTAATGTCAGTAATAGCTGGCTATTAAATTAATTGACAGACCTGGTAGATGATGTTCTGGGATGAAAGGTCCATCTGATCTCCGAGACTGAAAAAATGCAGTTCTGTCTTCTCTAATCAGTTTCAAAAGAGAATGTTCAGCAGTAATAAATGGTCACTCTTACACCCCAGAAAGGGATGGAGTAGAGGCAGATGGAGATGAAGCCTCTTATCTGGGCTTCTTTCGGACAGGATCAGGCAAAAACACTTTAATACTATCACTTCTGACACTTTTATGTTTCTTCTATTTCCCATTGTCTTTCTCATGTTCCCTATCTTTCTGTTTGAAAGGGGGTCGACCCAGAGGGTAGGGTTGAGGCTGAAGCCCCTTCAGGGAAGGATGCAGTAGAACTGCCTTTCAAAGCTTGTATCAGCAAGTATTTTCCTGAGGGTTAAAAGGTTCACAAATATCACATTTTCCTTTCAATGCTCTCCCCTACAAAACAAAGAATGTATACCTATCTCATGCCAGAAGTTTGTGGCAACATTTATATTTCTTGATGGCTCAACTCTCAAAGACTAAAGAGCATAACAAAATACACAGTAGCAAGGAAAATAATCAACTGCAGCCTTTCAAACAGTAATTCAAGGGCTTTTAGCTAATTTAAAACTAAGGAAACCAAAAAAAGTTGCTAGCTGGCAATGCAAACAGCAACACAATTATAATGCTTTCAAACTGAGTTGTTTTAAACAAGTATAAAACTAGAAACAAACACTAGAAATCTTTAACTGTGGTGCCAAAAACCCGGCAAAGTGTAAAGGTATGGCAAAAAAAAAAGACACCGACACCTAGGCATAAAATGGCTACAACAGAAAAATTAGAAATGCCTATTATGTTCCACTGTGCAGAAGCAACAACACATTCCAACAATTGAAATATGAAGGTCCGATATTGTACAGAAAAGCATTTGAAAACAGCAAATCACCTGGGGACACTTCCCCGATGCAAGCTTTTTGAGCAGCTAACCAGCTCTGAAGAGGAAGCTAGTTAACACTGTAGGTCTAGTAGACTGGGAAAGTCTTATTTGCTGAGCTACCTAAGCCTATACTTTCAATTATTTCGGTTGACAAGACTGGATCTCCTCATACCGGATAAAAAGTTTTTATCTCTGGGGTAAAACCAACAAATATTTTCAATTTAAAAGGGGTGTATACTCTATTAATATCTAGCTGTATGACATCCTCCAGGTTATGATACCACTTGTCCAAAGAATTACAAACTCCTGGCTCAGAAACAAAACTTCAGACACACTTTATTATTAAAAAGTCTCACCTGGACAAAGGATGGTGAGAAAAATGGTGTTTCTACCTCATTTTTTCATGGCTCAAGTACAACCACTGCATGAAGATGCATCTCTAAGTTCAGGTAAGATGAATATGCTGTTATCGTACATTTAAATTAGAGGTGTTGGTGTGGTAGCGGTTTAACACTGGAAGACTTGTAGAATATGTATGGTTTTCTTGTGTTTTGGATAAAAACTGTTTTCATTCTTTCAGGAGCTTAAGAAATCTGACACTAGGTACTACACAGCTAGCCGACTGTCATTACTGGGGCAGTTTCATGCCACCTTTTCAGATACCCAAAAATGGATATTTCTTACTAAAAGGATTTCTTTTGCAAAGCAGTCATTTCTTACAACTGATGCAACAGATTATTTTTCAATTTATTATAAAGGTAAGACTACTGTAGAGCTGCAATTGTTTATATAATGTTACATCATTCAGTTACACTATCAGAATTTCTTGCAATATTTATACGGAAATTAGACTTTTTCCTTCTAAATTATCAGATGCCTGTCAACTTTTGAGCCTTTTTTTACTTAACTTAAGTGCTGAAATCAGAACTGACCTGTGAAACATGGGGATATGGCAGCCCAGCACCACCCCCACCAAAGAAACGTTTTGTATTTAATGCATTGCCACAGCTGTACTTTACTAAGTAACCAGGATGACAGCTCACATCCCCAGTCCCTGCATACAGCAGGTGGAGGTAATCATGTGGGAACAACATATCCCAGATGAGCTCACCGGGCATGTCGTATATGTTACTACTGCAATTAACAATTGTTCCCATTCTCTACTCTCTGCTCCTCCTTCCTTGTCCTATCCTCTTCAGTCACTTTTTGTTCTCATTTGTCTAATCAGCTAACCATACACCCTTCAAGCTTCCAAATCCTTCACTACTTCTCCTCAAATTTCCTGCAAACCCTACATGGATACCCAAAATTATTTGTAGTGTTACTGTACAAGTCATATTAAAAGCAAATTTATAAACAAGAAGAGAGAAATCACAAAGCAAGTTGCCCTAAAACTTACCAAATGGGGAAATGGCTGCAAAGCTAAAACTAAGGATTAACACACACACACACACACACATACACACACACACACACACACACACACACACGTGTGTGTGTGTGTGTGTGTGTGTGTGTGTGTGTGTGTGTGTGATTTCTTCTAAAAGTCAACATATCAAAGCATAAGTTATCTAAATTATTTTTATCTTAACCAGAAAAAAAAAAAAATAAAATAGTTTTTTGTTGTGGGGGGTAAGCCCCCTTGCACCCCTCTATATATAGGTCTCCATCCCCATGCCTCCCTTTTATACCAACTACACGTTCAAACTACAGTTGAATAAAGGGAAAAAAACTTGGAAGTGTACTACCAGCTCGCATAATCCAGCACACTGTAAACTGCAACATTGCTTATAAATCTTTAAGAAAACTCAAGCAATGATCACAAAAACAAACTTTCCTTATTATCCCAGGAAAAAAATGTATTGCTGAAGCAGAGGCTTGTTCTTTCCTGGATTAGATTTAGCTGTGCCACACTGATGACCCCAAAGAAAGAGTGAAAAAGGTTCACTCCGTCTTGCTCTTTGCAGAATAAACAGACAAAAGTAGTGACATGTAGCTCTGCTTAAAGTTGGCGTAGTCTAGATACAGTAATATGCTTATATTTCCCACAGTGATTTGCATTACAAAATATTAAGCTGTGTTGTTTTACACAATTTAGCCATATGCCATTCCAAAACTGTCTTTCAGCTTCTCCTGTTAGGGGTTGCCACAGCGGATCACTGGTCCGTAGATTGACAGTGGAGTCTTTAGGTGTTGAGTTGCCAGCCCGGCTCCCAATCTACACACACACACACACACACACACACACACACACACACACACACACACACACACACACACACACACACACACTGTATTCTGCTTAATGGTGACCCAGTTTACATTTGTGCTGAGATTGCAGAAATGCAGTATTTTCAGTTATGTGACAAATGTTACAATGTTGCTATTTATATATTTTAAACATTGAAATGTGTTTCAGTTAACGGTATTTGGAAATGCCAAAAATAAATATATACTACTTAAAAACATTTTTTTTTTTGCTTTCATCACTATGGCTAACATTTAGCTATTCTTTCATCATGTTTATGATTTATCCAATTGCAATACCAACAAAAGATTGCTACTGGATAGTAAAGAGCAGTAACGTTGGTGTGTAACACTGTGAAAAACTGTAATTTTAAAAGTGCAATAGATATTAAAGCCTATAATCAGTGTAATGGTACTTTCACTACACTCCTTCACTTAATGGTACAGCATGGTAGGAAACCGGGCTCCCTCCCTAATGACCTGCAGGTGCTGTTCATTAACTAACATGAGTAACAGAAGAGTGCATCACTCAAACACTAAAAAGCATGTCTCAGCACTGAGCACAGACGGAAACCCAAAGAAGTCTGAATCTGAAAATCAGCGTTATTCAGAGTATGGAGCAACGTGAAACTGTTGTTAAAGTTCACTTAAGACTAAAGAAGGCGCAGGATCAAGACACTAGAGAATAACTGAGAGGAAATTACTCGTTGCCAGACAAGAAGCAACTAAAGCACAAAAAAGAAATGGATAAAGTGCGGGATATACGAAAATGCTGACAAACCATTCATATTTTGGTTTGTAAAGAAATGAAGATCCTGCTACAACTGATAAAAATCCTGCTCTGTAGGATAGCTGCAGTTCAGTTAACTTCAACATGTTGGCACTACAAACGATGCAAGCCCTCTCAGGCAGACAACTGCATGCTGCACTGTCATGGCAGACTGAAGAAAAGTTTAAAAAGCTAGGAGGGCAGATAAAAGTAAGTGTTTTTTGGGGACTGTTTAAATGGGGGAAAAACGAAGTGCAACCATGCACTGTTAAGCTTAGCCTAATAATATAATGCATTCACTTATTTAAAGCAGTGAGCAGCTGTTTGAACTGCATACAACACTGAGCACTGACACACATTAGGACTTCTTTGTGATTTCTGGTTTTAAAGCAATGAAAACAATTTACATTCAGTAACCGTATATTAGTTTTGTCTTTTGTCACTGTAGTATGTGATGCAGTTCTTAAATGGTTAAGTAAGTTGCAAAGAACAATTCATTTTTATATAGATTGTGTTCTGTTTTACAATGTGGATGACTGTTATTAAAAACTATGTTGCTGCAACTAGTACAATTTCAGATTAGCTCGCTATACATAACTTTAATATATGACTTTTTTTAACTTTGTGATGCTGCTTTACAAGTCACTGTGAATTTATTTTCTGTATTCCTTGCACTCTTGAATAAGTGATGTACTGTTCTAAATGGTTTATTCTTTTTTAATGTAATGTACATTGAATTATTTAATTCAGTATTTCAAGACCTCCTCTCAGTTAATTGTGAAAACATTCTTGAAAAATTAGTAGATTCTGACTACTTTTATTTACTATAATTTGGTAATCTGTTTTTTTCATAATTCGTTACTGGTATGGCTTCACTTAACTCAGACTGTCAAATCTCTACTGTACAAGTATATGGTATTTTTGGTACAGGTTCATAGGTCAGTACTAGGCTAGCTGCCCTTGCGGGCCATTTTAAGCCTAACCAATTTCCCTTTTTGTACTTGAAAAATAGCCAGTCCCATTTGGTTACAGACTGATCTTGCCCATCCCATGGTCGATAATTATATATTAACCCTAATGAGAATAACTGGGATCATGCCTTACATAATTTGAGGGGACCCATGCATAGGATAAAGCATTTAGGAGCTGCATCTGTCCATTAGTAGTGCAGAGGGCAGTCTGGGGTATAGTTTCTGTTTCCCATCTATAGATCTAAGTTGTGCTTGAAAATGGACAGGATTAAACTTCATATGTGGATGGGGAGTCTGTTCTACAGGAGCGGTATCCTCTGAAAAATATACCTGTCCCTCCAAACTGTTCTGTTGATGTTGCAGAAGAGGTTTTAATCCCTAGACTGAGTATTTCTGATGCAATTTGACTTGCTGATGTGCAGTAAATCCATCAGTAATGAGTCTGAGGATGCCTTGTATGCCAGATTAGTAGTCATTTGGATATTGAGTATAGTGACAGGGCTTTGAGTCAGTCCATGCAGGACATCTTGTTTTACTCTTTTAGAAAGGCATCTCTGTGGGTATCCCAGTTGTTGAATGTGTCATGTGAGATACATGTTAAAGGGAGCATTATATTCAATGATTGTTTAATGAAGGCTGAGTGAAGGGGGACAATTGCATCCCTAGATCTAGACACAATTCCTTTCTTTATAATTTGTGCAATATAGAAGGACTCTCTTACAACAACAGACACATGTTGAACAAAAGGTAGGTCACTGTCCATGAAAGTTCTCAAAGCCTGAACTGCGTTAACTCTTGGGGGCATATATTCAGTATGGTACTTACTGGGGCAGATGACTTCCCAAAGGATACAATAAGGCATTTTTGGCATTTAGTTTCACACCATGATTTTCACACCAGTTATTTAGTTGAGATGAACCTTCCTGCAGGATGGCTAAGTCATTTGGAGATTCAATGACTGTTCCTAGCTTGCAGTCACCTGCAAACTTAGCCAGCCAATGCCCTTTGGCATTTGCTTTTACTTTAGAAAAACATATGCCAAACAGGAGAAGTCCTAGCACAGAATCTTGGGGGATTCAGCTGGTCTCTTTGTGGAAGTAACTTCCCAGCTTTGATTATCTGCATCCTATCTGTAAGTCAGATGGCCATCCAGTGGGTGACATAGGGGTTTATTCCTAGTTTATTTAGCTTTCCTACTATGCCTGAATGGAGAATTGTATCAAAAGCTTTGGTCAAGTTGATGTATGTGGTCTGTAGTGTTTGTCTTCATTCAATGCTTTGGTGATCTTTTGAAAATAAAAGTCCACCAGGTGGAGTAAGCATGACCTGTCTTTGAATCTAAAGTGAGATGGGTCCAGTGTTTGGAGGTTCACTATGTCCTGATTGATGAATTCCATAAGTCTTTCCATGGCTTTTTTTCCATGGCTTTGCATATGAGGTTGGTCAGAATTATTTGTCTGTAACTGTCTGGGTCTGTGAAAGGTCCTTCCTTGTGCAGTGTAATGACTGCAACTGTTCTCTGTTTGCTTGGTACAAAGCATATATCGAGGCTGAGACTGATCAGGTGTTAGGGGTGTGGCTAAATCATGCTTCATGCTATTTAAGATGCATTCAGTGATACTGTCAGGACCCATCAATGCAGTATTTGTAGCTTTTGATAGCTGATCACTGGAGGTGTGCCAATTTCAGGCATATCTTGAGGGATAGACAGAGGGAAGAGAGGGGTAAAGCTGGAGCTAAATTTATTGGCCAGGAGGTTAGCTACATTTTCAGCCTCTGTGTAGGCAATATCTTTCACAATGAGCAGAGTGAATTGCTACGTTGTGCTTTTGAGATTACAAACATAACTAAAAACAAGCATTGTGATTCTTTTTGGCTTGAGTAGTTATTCTAGGCTCAAGCTTTGGTGGATTTTATTAAGCTCCTGAGTTTTCTTGTTTCATTGATAAGGGCTGTAATACTCTGAGGAATTAGTAGCGAGTAAGTGAGAAGTAGACTGATGCACCATGTTTTTTAACCTTAGCGGGTATGTCAGAGTTAGAAACACTGAACTGCAGATCTGTTCAAGGCCTCTTAAGATTTTTCTTCAGTGGTAGAGGTATGTCTGAGGATAAGGAGTCAGCCATCTTAGACTGGGCCAAGTGTTTAATACACTGGATGTCTAGGAAGGTGATGACAGTAGAAAGCCTTGCACGAAGGATTTTTGGAAAGAATGATTGTCAGATAGAGCAACATTTGTGATCGTATTCTGGGCCTAGACAGAAAACAAAAACAAAACACTTGGCATGCAAGTCCCTATATGGAATCTGTCTACTGCACTTGCACTTGTACCTCCCTGCTGACATTTACAACTTTAACAAAAAATTGTAAACTAAAAAGGAAGGTTCCCCAATGGGGCACTTAACTGGATAAATGAATGAATCAAAGGTACCAGTGACCAAACAATGAACAGTCTAGAAGTTCAACCAGCATTTGGACTGGTGGTGAAATAGTCTCCGGATTCATGCTTGTATATCTATCTTTATACTTCAAGGCATATGAGCTGAGATCATACATTGGGTGTGCAGCCTAGGGAAGGTAAAGCTTTGGTACCCTGGCTGGAAATCAACAGTGACAGCCCATATGTCAGAAATACTACAACAATTACTTCAATCAGGACATCTAAAGGACATTATAGTTCATCTATGGGGTTATTGAACTGATTAGTGATGTGCAATGTTTTAGAGCATGTTACTAGTCTTGTCATAGCTTTGGTTGTTTTGTGATTCAGTAAGAGTTCGCTGTCAGCCAAATGTTTATCTGTAGAAGGTCTAATTGTAGTTGATTTTGTATGTGTTGTTGATTTTGGCTAGATCCGTAAATCACAATGGTGTGTGTGTGTGTGTGTGTGTGTGTGTGTGTGTGTGTGTGTGTGTGTGTAATATATAAAAGTGTGTGTAATATCACAATGAACAAAACTTGCTGGAGGGATAGGTTCCTGACCCAGAGACTCCCCATACTCTGGAACAGACTGTCCATACATGTCAAGCATGGTGTCTCCTTGGTCCTCTTCAAGAGCAACCTTGACGATTGGATGGGAGATAGGAAATTCACCCCTGGGATCACGTCAGTCGCCCTGCTAGATAGGGGTCCAGGGAAGTAAATATTGTAGGAAGAAATATCCGGGGAATTGTTTGGCTAGGCTTGTATAGGCCCTAGGGCCGATAGCCTAGTACCAACCTATGAACCTATAATAAATGTGTTTATCTGTTTGTATGTATAGTTGAATGTTCATAATATCGAATGTCTACAATGTTGGCAGACACGACTTACTAATCAAAATCACTTCTGCTGGAATTCTGGACACTGTTTCCACATTGTATGAGCAATTTCTGAGAAAGTGGTTTGGGGGGGTGAAGCCCCACCTTCAAAAAAAAAAATCACCCTTCATTTTACAGTAGTTTGCACACTCAACCTCAGCCCGTCAGCCAGCAGTGCCTGAATCAATTCGACTCTCAGTGAATAAATATGAATCGTCCTGGTCAATACTGAAAAGGATGAAGCAATCTTCCTGGTTAATTTAATAAGTATAACGGATTTAGATAAGCAGCAGTTTGAGGTCATAGGGCAGCACAAAATGTATTGACTACTTAATGAAACTGATGCCATAATATGAAAAATACAGAATTCTACAATCATGTTTACACGCATGACATCTGGAAGAGAATAACAGGTAACAGCATTAGAAATGGATCACCACCTTGCCTCCTGCACTCTTTCTTACACCTGCTGTTGGCTAACTCTGTATTGCTGGATGAATGTATTCTTCTCAAAACTCTGATGTTTTGCTGTACCACCTCATAGGCTAGATGGCTATTCTTTCCTTAGAAGTACTGAAAATGTTCTTTCTAGTAATAAAAATAAATTGTGATACTGATCCCATGTAACCTCCTGCTTGTCCTTTGGCATTCACAAAAAGGGCCCAAACTTCCACCCCAGCATAAATAGGACCTACTAGTCAGATACACATCTCTCTTAAAGAACTCCCTCTTTTATGAAATAGATGTCCCTCCTCCATAGCTCCCTGATCCTCTTTAAGTGCAACCAGAACAGATTGATGAAGAAACCATAAACTTCCCAGAGATCTGGCCCTTCAAACCAACATTGAAAATGGATGATATTATGTGGTATTTACTCATGTTGTGGGGTACTGATGAACTGGAATCTTGAGTCTGGGCTACAAATGATTTAGCTGATCAAACAGCCTAGTATGAACCTATAGTAACCCCCACAATTTCATACTTTCTGTTCTCTTACCCTAGTGCCTCCACCTATAGCTGGGTCCTCCAACCCCTAATGTTTTCATCCTCCAGGCTAACACCAAATCTGGGCTGGGGCATTGTGGAACCTAAGGGCATCCTGGGGGAATGGGGAATTGGAAAGCGTTGCCAGCAATTGCTTTTGCAAGGGGAGGGATTTCTCTTATTTTGTCATTACACCTACCCTCTTGTCTTTTGGAAACTGTCCAAGGGCCACTCCTTGTTCATTCTCTCAGGGAGCGCCAAGATGAGTGTTCCTCTATCAGTCACCCAGGCTTCTAATCGACCCCAGGTCATTTGGGTCCTAGTCAGGTCTTAGACCTCTAAGCCACCAGAGTGGCTAAAATATTCTGTCCACTATTTATTTAGTTACTATACAGATTTGTATGCTGTAACTGGACTGGGAAAAGAGCTGGCTATGGACTAATAAAGACTGACTGTAAGAAAAAAAAATGCACAAAACTGTAATTGGCATAATTTAAGAATCCATACCAGTATGAAAGAACACAGAAAGCATTTGCCCACATCACACTTCCTTCATTCTGAGTGAATGTCAGTAAAGACAAAAAAATATGCTTCCATCTGAAACTGGGTGCATGTAAATTTGAGAAATGAAGTTTATGCCAAAAAGACTTGCAGTTTTAAATTCTGTGGACAGTGTGAAACGTAACCTGGTCAAGGTAATCACCCACAGTACAAAAGGATACTAAGCTAATTTACCCAGTTATGCTGCATTGTACTGTTCTTGGTTGCCATTTATTCCACTACTGTCCTTCTGTCGTACAATACTGTCCATCATCATGTCTGCAAAAGGGACACTTTTATGACCAGTATTAACCTGGTTACCAAACAGTAACACCTGCAGGAAGTTTGTCTGTGCTACCCTGAAGCCCTCCTCACCCAACCTTTTTTTTTGTAATGATTAGTTATTCTCTCTAGCAGATCCATAGTTTCACACTTTACTGTGCACATGAAGAGATAAGCATTCATTCATCTACAGAGGGAACTGCTTTTCCATACTTAGAATATGCCTACTTAACTCCAGTAAACTTGCCATCAGTACTGATACAGTGAGTAAGATAGCAAACAAATCAAATGCGGCTTTAGAGGTAAGAGGCAAAGCAGAAGATACTCTATCTCTAAATCAGCAGATACTCTACAGAATATACCCCAGAGACGATGACTAGAATGCAGGCTGTAAATTCATACTTTACAGAATAACATAATCCCTCACCCCTTGACACAAAGCACCATATGAAGTATACGTAGAGTCCAATGAAATAGTCAAAATGGTGAAGCCTAAAGCAAAACTATATGCTGCCAAGTCTCATTGTGCGATCAACATCTAATACGTGCACATGTTATAACCTTAGGGAATTGTAGTAGTATACCATGCCTGAATCCTAACTCGGAATAAACCACTTTGTACTTAATTGGTAACCAGTGTCTCACTGACAAGTGGAGCCAAATAAAATGTAAAAATTAAACAGAAAAGAAAATTCCTAAAGAAAGGCACAGAGATAAAGATTATTATAAAATACTTACCATGCAGCTGAACTACATGTAACAGAATGACTACACAAACCTATTAAGAGAAAACATCATAGAAATCTATAAATATGTCTGAGATTGAAGTAAAGCTACATCACAATGCCCCATGCATGTATTCTACTCTGCTACTTCAGTCTTGACTGACTGGTGGGAGGTTGGCATAATGGTCAAAGTGTTTACCTTACAGACACAAGGTGCAGGGTTTGATTCTCACATGGGATAATTGGCTAGACTTAAAATGGTCCACAAGTGCAGTTAGCCTAGTACAAACCTCTGAACTTAATTACAGTAGGTTTAAAAAACTGTAATGAACTGTATCTTATTTAGGGCAGGTTTAATGTTTTATGCCTACTGCTTGCCAGAATGAACTCTGACTTCTCTATGACCCTGAACAGGATACAGGTGCTAGAAAATGAATGAAGAGTTTAGCAACAAGTTTTGGAGGTATATATCCCCCTTCAAAAAAGAAACCTTTAGTATTTTATTTGGTGCCTCTTTGGTGGTAAAGAGTGAATAAACCCCTGACTATAGCCCGGATCACTCAGGTTCAATAAGCAACTCTGGCGACAGACAGAGAAGAAGTGGAGGGTGGGCATCCCCAGCTATGATGCCTGGGGTAGGCTGAGGACGTTAAGGGGGCATAGCTCAAAAGGGGTAAGGTGATGGGCATGACTGAGCTACTGCTGACGAGAAGGTGATATATCGTATGCCCCCTTGACATGCCCACTCCTTGAGCATCACCTCGGAATTGCAAGGGGAGGGGGAAATAGTGGGTAGGGCATTAATTAACCCCCCCAGAGCAGTAGGCAGAGCAAGTCTGAGGGTTAGGAGTTGCAGTTAAACCCCATGTAGAAGTGAGACACTGGGTAGCAGTGCCATAAGGATGATGTAGAGGACCAATGTATTCATACTACATCAGTCAGTCTACAAAGAAGATGTCTCTTTCACTGAAGGGTCCTTGATTGTGTTCATCCTTTTCACCAACTGCATCTCGACACATCTTCAGGACGTTCCTGTGGCCAGCAGCACATGCATCTCTTCCAGGGCATGCTATGAGGGTACTCACTGAGCATGTAACCACAACCATTTACCACTCTTGCCAGTCCTCCTGCTTGTCACTAGTGAGCTGCACATCAAAAGGCAACAGTGAAGATGTGTACCTATTCTGTTATGAAGTACTAGATGGTGCACCGGTGCAGTGGTTGAGTTGTCGCCTCACAGCAAGAGGTTCTCCGGTTCAAATCTCAGCTGTTATACCTTCTCTGCAGAGTTTGCATGTTCTCCCTGCATTCGTGTGAGTTTCCTCTGGGTGCTCCTGTTTCCTCCCACATTACAAAGACATACATATGGAGTGTTTCTCCCCTGGCCTCCTCTGAAAATTGGCTTCATTACAAGTCGGACTTTAACGGTAAACAAATGTTAAATTAAATAAAAATAAATAAACATAAGCTTGGTTGAAGGGGACTGAAACAGCACAGACTAGCTGGAGAGCAAAAAGTTATACAGCAGGATTGAGGGATGTTACATTACTAATTATACTTCAGCACGTTTTCAGGAAGTTTCAATGCTTGAGGATTTGTGCATACCTCTTTTACCCAAGCCATGATGTCTCACTGGATATGCCGAACATTTCTCCTCGTAGACATTACCAGTCATTTTCCTAGAAATTTAGAGATACTGATGATGATTTGCAACTATACTTTTACAAACGTAATATACAATTACATACTTACCTAGATTCTAGAGAGCTCCAATAGCAAAAGCTGACAAAGGGAGTCATGAGGCTTTAGGAAAGTACACCTAACTCATTAAGGAGGGTCCTCTTTATATTTACAGTAATACTATAAGAATATATTTGTTCTGTCTAACATCAAGGTCCCTTGCTGGATCGTTGGTTGGGTCGAATCCCAAGCAATAAACAACCCCAAAAGATTCTACAGAAAGCTCAGAAACAAGAGTCATACAGTACTGACCTTCAACCACAGCTCTGTGAGTTTGGCCTCCTTTCAAGGCCTTCCATGTAATGAACTTCAACACCGCTGAACAAGCAGGTTAAAAGGGTACATGGGCAAGCAAGTGAATCATGAATTTCATTTCCTGCTGAAAGGATGGTTTCATGAAGGGATGCACTCTTCAAAGGTGGCTAGATGTGCAATGGTTCCTTACGGAACTATTTGACCAGATAGTGTTGGACCACAATCCCTTCTTTCTCAAAACCAGGATTTACAGAAAAAGTGGACACAAGGAGCTTGACTGTGGAATAAATTGAGGCAGATAATATAAAAGTATCTGAGGTAAAATTCATGTTAATAAAATGAATCTTAAGCAATCAAAGCCACTTACAATGAAAAAATGAACTCCAATAAAATCACAACATGGACAAAAAAATCAAAAATGAAAAAATGTCATCACATAAGCAATGAAAGACAACTGAAGCAGCATCCCAATGCACCCATATAAGCTGGGGGGAGTCTCTCCCTCACCCACACCCTTTTGCCTAGAGTTACAAAACCATGAGAAGGCCAGCAAGTCTGTGACCTGTATTATTTCAAAATAAAGCTGTTAATTTTGGAGAAAGGTGACAAATGCATAACCTGTTGCTGCAGAGCTTCATCATAAATGCACACCATTCACAATGTATTTCATACAAAGCTGTTTATCAAAAGTGTACACTTCCTATAAGAAGGGGAGGATTACCTAAAGACGTACCTGGTACTCTTAACTCTGTTAACTGGGAATTTTCAACTAAGGACACAGGCCAGTCTAGTGGAGGGCTTTCTAGCAGCTTTAATGAACCCCTGAGATCCCAGCTGGCAAATCTAGCAGTATCAGGGGATCTACAGCAAGGAGTTGGCTCTGAAAAGAAGCCAGATCTGACAACCACATGCTTTGCCATGAATGAAGGCTTTCCTTTATCCATATACTTTTACGGTCACCAAAGATGACAAAAATGAGTTCTGTCACTCTCTGAACACCAAAATAAATTGTGGAATTAGTAGGAATGTGTTAAGTAACACTACATTAAACAGGATGGAGGGCATATCTACCACCATTACCTCCTTCTTGCCCTCCTGAATAAACTGAAAGAGTGCAAGAACCAAATTTTCTTAGGGCACTCTACAGATTGACCTTTATGCTATTTCCAGAAATGAATCTGCCAGCTTATTTGCTTCTCCAGGAATTTGAACTGCTGAGAGACTGCCACTGTGTACATGCAAATCTGACAGTGAGATAGTGTGACCTTGTGCTTGCTTGCTTGTTTAGATATCACATGATTTAGACAGGTCCTTTTAAGCAGCTTTACCTCCAAGATCTTTAGGGCCAGCAGCTATTTGGCACAAATGTTCCTATTAGGAGGGTTAAACTTCATTATTTGAAGATAATGTGTGTTTGCATTAAGTTAATAGGTTATGGGGGTGTTCTGTTTTTGTTTTAATTAAAAAAAAAAGTCTTGTAAAATGAGACTTGGGTTACAATATTGGTTATTAAAAAAAGTGTATAAAGGATTAACCTGCCAAACATTAATCGGTACAAGTATCACAAATGCTGGAATTAAACATTTACAAAGATGCCATATGTAATAGGTATGAATAATGACTTCTTACCAACACGGCAAGAATTTCCATATTGTCTTAGAATGTAAATGGTTTTACAGGTACAGACAAAAAAGAGAGGATACTTTAATTATAATAAAAAATACGGATTGCAACTAGTAAAGTTACAGGAAACAAATTGGGGAAATAACTAAAACATGTGAATTTGGTAAAGGATTTCAGGTTGGATATTCTTTCTGCACAATATCAGGGACAAAAGAAAAGAGGAGTATTTACATTAATTGCTAGAAGAGCTCCAGTACTGACTATAAGAGGGTAGAACGATGACAATGGCAGGTTTGTGGTAATTATTGGCTACTGGGAAGGGATGAGGATTACACTGGCGTGTACTAATATCCCACCTAAAACTGCTATTTTGGATAAAAAAATTGGGATAAATAATCAGTTTTCAGTAGGGAATATTACTTGTAGGTGGGGACTGGAGTTTGATTTGCAACAATGAGGATGCATTTGTGGGGCCTAGAATGGAAAATATAACAAAAAAGAACAGATGTCTGAATTTGGTAACAGGAACTCCGAGATAATTTGCTTACTATTCCCCAGGGTATAATAACTGAGCTAGACTACAAATAAATTATATTTCACAGGAACATGTGCATTTAATTGAGAACTTTACACATCCAATAACTATTTCAGATCATGCACCAGTAATTACTAAGGTACAAAAGCAGGGTAATGAAGTAAAAATACAACACTGGCAAATCCCCATCTACCTGTTAAAAAAAGAGGAATTTAATGAATGAGCAGCGGAAATTATCTGGGAGTTATTAGGGAAGATAGAAAGTACTCCAGAAGCTATAGCTAGTGAGTGGCATAAAATAAAAGTGGAGTTTAAATATAGGGTAGAAATAAAAGAAAAACAGAGCTGGTTCAGAAGTAATAAAAAATGTTTAGAATGGCTGAGAAAGGTTAAAAGTATTACAAAATAAGGGGAATCTCCCAGAGAACAAAAGTGCAACTGCAGAGTGCTAAACAGAAAACAAAAGAGTACCTGGACAATATGCATGAGTTTAGAAAGACTGCTGTTAAAACAACTCCAGAGCACAAGAATGCACACTGAATAACAGCTTGATTTCAGCTTTCTCGGTGTGAAAACAGAAACTGAGAAAAGAGACACTGAATTTGTCTTTTTAGGTAAATCTCCATAACTGACTAGTAACTGCATGCCTGCATACCAGCAAAATGAAATGAGAGTACCAGAAGGAAAATTAGTCACAAAAGTTGAGAAAACACTGGCTGGAAAGAATCCTGCAGCTGTTCAGCAAAAAGAAGTTCAAGCTCCGGCTTTGGTCCAAGACATGACTTTCAGTAATCTAGAGGAAAAAATAAGCAGATGTGCTCAGAGCTGATTAAAATAAATGAAACACTGAAGAAGTATACAAACTCAAATAATTAGAGGCTAGAAAAATGGAAGAAGCTTTAAACAGATATTCAGATGAGCTGATAAAACTGCAAAAATCAGAGGTCAGACTGCTCAAGACGGGATGTCTCAAAAATGGTAGAATTGGAGGACAGAGCACATATGGAAAACCTGAGATTTTCTGCTGTGCCACAGAAACTAGAAGGAACACACTGTATTCATTTTATGATGATACAAATAAGTAATTGGATGGAGTTTTTCTTTGAAAGGGCACATCACGTGCATGTTCCAAACATGGCCATGAGAAAGCAGCCCAGACCTTTGCAATCCTAGCAGCAGAAAGTTGATTCTGATGAAAACTGTGATAGAAGGACAAAGTACTAAAAGTGGAAGACAGTAGATTGTTGGTGGAAAATTACTCACCGTACATCATGTAGAAGAGGAGTAAATTTATTACAGCAATTGGGGAATGTCAAGAAGCAGGTGTGAGGTTCTAACTGGTGCAATCAAATATTTTCAGAATTTTTTTTTAACTGTAGGGTCACGGTCATTTTTTGAAGCAGAATATACTAATGAGGAAATACTAAAGTTTATCCAACAAAAAGTGAACTATCAATCAGAAGGGGATTCTGCTTCTTATTCTTCTGATAGTAATAAAGCCTATAGAGAGACTATGCAAGTAAAACCCAGAGCTCTCAACCTCTTAAAGCAAGAAATATGGACAAAAAGATAAATAATGGTAAGACAAAGACCTAACAATAGGGACAATTTTTAAATATTGCTCTTACAAACTTGGAAAGTTGATAGAATAACAGATTTTGCATTAGCATTCATTTTCTAAAAGGTGTGAAGTCTGCAGCTCAAATGTCTGTTATTATTTTCTGATTTCAGTCCTCAAAGATTCTGCAATGAGTTGCCAAAAACACAACTTTATGAGTAACAGGCTAAAAATACGAGGCAAAAAGTCTGGACATTATGAAAAAATCTGTACAGTTGAGAGGTATGGTGAAACCTTTTCCAATGTTCCAAAGGAAAATGCTTGACAGACAGGTTAATTCAAGCCAGTGAGTGTGTCTGTCAACCTGGAACAATTGCTCCTATTAGGAAGGTTAAACTTCATTATTTGAAGATGTATGGATTTTTGTGTTAGTATTAAGTTAATAGGTTATTGGGGGGTTATTTGAGGGGTTTCATTAGAACAAAAAGTCTTGTAAGAAGTGAAATTAGGTTAAAATGGATATGACAAGAAACAACTGTATAGAAGATCAGCCTGCCAAACATTAGTGTATGCATGAAACACAAAAGCTGAAACTAGACATTTAAAATAAAAAAGCTATTATATGTAACGGTGTGATTAATAACACCTTATCTTAATGACACTTTCCATATTATCTTTAAATGTGAATAGTCTCACAGTTATATACAAAAAAGAAAAAGTAGTGAACTATATTAAAAATACAGAGTGCAAATATCAATGGTATAGGACACACATTAGGAAAGAACTGAGCATGTGAATTTGATAAAGAAAGGATTTCAGGATCATTATTCAGCAGAATATCTGGGACAAAGAAAAAGGGGTGTACTTGTATTAATTGCAAGAGGAGCACCAATAGTGACAGAAGAGGGAAACATAACAAATGAAGGTAGATTTTTGAAGAGATTTATGAAAATATTTGGTACGACGTGTATCAAAACTTTCAATTAAATGCACATGTTCCTGTGAAATGTAAGTTCTGTGTAGCCTAGCCCAGTTTTTATATCTTGGGGAATAATATATAAATTCACCCTGAACTCCTAGTACTGAATTCACATCTTCTACACCAAATATTTTCATAAATTTCTTCAAAATCTACCCTCCTTTGCTATATCTTCCCTTCTGAGCTCCCCGACACACATTCCCTGCTGCAAATCAAATTCTTGTCCCCATCTATACATAACATTCCCTACTGAAAAGCTAATTATTTCTCCCAGGATTTTCTTAAGCTCCATTATAGCAGTTTTAGGTGGAATATAAATAAATGCCAGTGTAGTCCTCCTCTCTTGTCAGCAGCACTTTACTACTACAAATTTACCATTATTATTTTTTTATCCTCTTCTATCACTAGTGGAGCTCCTCTTTTTTCATTTCTCCCAGGTATTCCGCAGAATAACCATCCTGAAAAATTTCTTTATTGAATTCACATGTTCGGTTCTTTCCAAGCATGCACAGCTATTTGCACTCTACATTTTTTAATATAGTTCACAACTCTTTCTTTTTTGTATATTTCTGTGAGACCTCTTACATTTAAAGATGATATAGAAAGTGTTATTATGTTAAAAAGTTACTATTCCCACTTTTACGAGTAACAGCTTTTTTGTTAAGTATCTAGTTCCAGGTTTTGTGTTACATGCACATACTAATGTTTGGCAGTTTGACTTTTTATACAGTTGTTTCTTGTGACATAGGCTCAAATTGATAAGACATCTTACAACACTTATTTTATTAAAAGCCTCAGACAAAATATCCCCAATATACCCCTAAAACGTATTAACTTAATACTAACACACAAAACTATGTACATCTTCAAATACTGAAGTTTTACCCTCCCAACAGGAACAACTGTCCCAAACTGAAAGCCATATCCGCAGACTTGGGTTAACCTAAAAGGAAGGTTATCTATGCAAAGACACATGGTACAGCTTGTGCTTCTTCTAAGTGCTGCTGGTTTTGTCTTTGTCTTATCTCTATTGCTGTCCCAGACTGGGAATGCACTTGAATGCTTTCAGAAAACATTATCTCTTGGGCATTAAAAGAAAACATTCTATTTTTATTGCTCTTTATCAGATAGTCTCCATGAGACAGGATAACCAGATACAGAGTTGCTTCTACAAGCATTTATTTGCTACAGGAAAGCTTTATTATATTCAGTGTTTTTTTATTTGCTTTCTCATAAAACTTATTACATCAAGCCAAGGGCCTTAATCCAGTCATTTCCCTATACAAGAATGAGAAAAAGGACATCAATGTTTCTTGTATTATGCTGTTTTGACCAGAGTTTTCTTTCTTTCTTTCTTTTTTTTTATTGCAGTGCCTATATTTCTTAAAACTGAACAAGAAGAAAGACAGAGGAGGAAAAACACGGGTACCTGTTTACTTTACTATCCCCATTACACTTGAAAATAACTGAGAGAACTTTATAGCATGCAGATTATATCATGCATTATAAAACTACTAGTATTAAAACAAAATTTTGTTATACTTACAGTTAACTTTCTCCCTCCTCTTCCCTTCTCCCAAGTGTTCTTCCAAACATTAATGACATGAAGTAGGGCAAATACTTAAGAGTCCCCCAAGTCAAAAAAGTCCAATATTTCCAGGTTTTCATGTTCTGTCATGTTTCACAAATATTAAGAATGCTTTGTAATCCCACATTTATTTGTCAATTTCTAAGTTGCTGGTTTTATTCCTGTTTATCTTTGTCTCCAAAATCCAGTTTCTGCTTCATTTCTAATGTACTCTTTATTCTTCTAATCAACTCTTGTGCTTTTTTTCTGTGTCTCAAGCATTTTTTGTTGAAACTGTCTCACTGTAGTCTTTATTACCAGAAGAAAAATAAGAATATCCTTCTGTTTTACAGCTCACTTTCTGTTGGACAAACCTTTGTATTTCCTCCTTAGCATATTCTGCATAAAAAATGATTTTTTTGTCCCTCCAGGAAAGAATATTCTGAAGACAGCTGGGTATAGCAGTTTGAATTTCATGCCTGCTTCTCGACATTCCCTGATTAGTGGAATAAATGTATTCATCTTCTGCCTTCTGTACAGTGAGTAATCATTTTCCAAATATTCTGTCTCCCACTTTTAGTACTTTGATCTTCTGCCCTTTTCTCTTCTTGAGCAGTCTCATATTTATCCAGCCCTTTCTTCATTTTGACCTCTGATTTTTTTCAGTTTTATCATCTCATCTGCATATCTGTTTTAAGCTTTTTGTTTGAGTTGATAGTTGATATACTCCATCAGTGTTTTATTTATTTTAATCAGTTTTTAGTACATCTGACATTTTTTTTCCTCTAGGTTACTGGAAGTTATGTCTTGCATCAAAGCTGGAGCTTGCACTGCTTTTTGCTGAACATCTGCAGAATTCTTCCCAGTCACTGTTTTTTCCTCACCTTTTGTGATGAATTTTCTTTCAAGTTCTCTGAATTTCTTTTTTGCTGGCATTAGGGCAGTGCACTCTGAAATTCACTTAAAATATGAGTTTACTGCCTCTCTTCTGAGTATCTGTTTTCACACTAGGAGAGCTGAAATTAAGCGGTTACTCAGTGTATAGCCATCTTGGGATAGCCATGCAGAAAAATGTTTTGTAGGAAGAATAAGGTTTAAGAGAAGGCTGGAATTTGAATAATTTATGTAATACTGCTTGAATTATGCATCACATATATTATTATTTATCTCATAATGTTTATAAAAGTAAACTTGTTAATATGGTTTGATTACGTTTATATAAATGTATGTTTGCCTGTGTCATGATTGATTAACTCAATAAAAAAGAAAACACGATCTTGAGAGCCAGGAGAACTGCTCTTGACTATGACTGGTTGATGAGAAGCCCTTCTCTTGTATGGCCACACTCCTTATGTCTGTAGAAGCCTGTGTAAGTTCCATACCCTATAAGTAAAACCTCAATCATCCAACATCTGATAGCTCAGTACAGAAAAGGGTGACAGTTCAAGAGGATTATGAGGATAGTCCACCACTCATAGGCCTCCAGCAACAGGGGTATAACACTTGAAGGATGTCTGTGAGAGTGGGTTGGGTCTGCAGCCAAAAACATCTCAAAAGCCTACTGCAACATCCACATGCAAACTGTACCATGAAGATTAATGCAGCTATGAAGCCCATAAAGTGCAGCACAGTCCAAGAGTGGCCCCCTGCACTGCATCCTCACTCAGACGGCCAAGGTTATGATGACCTTGGCCCTCTACAAAGGCATTAGTGACTACACTTATGAAAGTAATCCTGGGATCAGAAATCGGGTGGGAGGCGTTACTACCAATTTGTAGTAATCACCTGGGATATCAGTCATGGAAGCAGCCACTGCAGGAGTTTTTCCAGGATGTTTCTAGACAGTCACATGAGAAGTAATTCAGGTAGGGGAACTTTGTGGACAAGAAATCCAGTTATGCACCTGTGCTAATACCTTTACATATCAAAACAATGCTGTGTTTGCTTTAACTGCACAAGTCTGCTCGTTCCCCAGGCAAGCACCTACTATCCTTTTCCCTAGCTCACCTCTGGAACTCCCTGTCACCTTTTATTCGTATTACAGACAACCACTCTACCATTACGACCCTGCTTCATTCCCATCTCAAAGCCCTCTGGGAATGTTCTTACTCTCATCCCACATGACCCGCCTCTTTTTCCCTATTTCTTACACTCCTGTACTTCTCTCTTCGCCTCATCAGCTTCTCTGACTACTACCATCTTCATTTTTCTCATTTACTCCTACTTTTGCTTTACTTTTTTTCTTTTCTTATTGTTCCACCCTTCTTAGATTCAAAAATTAACACCTCTTAACCGCCTGTCCTACTTTAACTCTGCTAAGATTTCATGTAAAACTGTAATGTCAACCCTGTGTTATTTCACATTGTAACAAATCTAACAGGAATATGCACCAATGGATTTTTTCTTATTTTAATTGACTTTGTGTGTGAATTTTACCTTTTGCTTTTTTGACTGTATTTTCACTGCAACCATGTATTTTTTGTCATGTTGTGTAATACCATCATTCTTCAATAGTATTACATAAATGTAAATGCACTGTCTTCATATTGTTGTTCGTGGAGCTTTTCTCCCCAGGATTCCATTGAAAACGGCTCTTCTTGGCCCAGTGGACTTTCCTGGTAAACGAATTGTAAAATAAATAAATACTTGGATTTAGAATGTATACATTTCGGGGTGGGAAACACAGCCCATAAATAGGAAGATACATGCATTTTGCCTTCCTGCAAAAAGCATTTTATTTCCATCTGGCATGTTAAATTGATGATTTGGATTTGTTATGTATTCATTCAGCATTACTTTGGGAGTTTGAATTTCAGTCTTTTGGGGTTCTCTCACTTGCAGCTTTCAGGACTTTGGTTTCAGTCTTAAATTCTTCAGTTATTTAAAATTTAGTCTTATGATGGGGATCCCAACATCCACACTTCGTTTTTCTCAAGGCTGGTTGGGAAAAAAGCACATTGTGATATGAGAAAAGGCAGAAATTTTAAAGAAGAAAAAAAAGGAGAATGAGTTCTCTTTGTATCACTAGTACACATTCTGCTGGATCAGAGTAATCTATCCAGTCTCGGTGTATTTAGCCATGCATGTGTTGGGTACCCCATGAGTTCCTTGCACTTCTCTATGATTTTGTTGTCTTTTTACTAAAGTATGCAGGGAAGTTTCCAGTTGTCACCCCTTTTTTTTTCACCCCACCAAAGGATCCTTCTTTCCCAGTATGTGAGGGTATCCACAAACTGGCTTGCTTTAAATGGTTTCTAAAGCCCAACCTTTCACATTCAGACTGCCTTGTGTTTTTATTGACCAATTTAACTATTAGCACACTAAGTATCTATTTTTCCTGCAATGGTGCCTGGTCTCAAGCTTCTAGATAAGCTAAAATTTGAACTTGATATTTTAACCAAAAGAGAAAAATATTAAATCAATATTAAATGAGTCAATGATTTTCCCCATGGTGCCACCAAACTCTGCACATTGCACAAAAGGAAGAACAATTATCAAAAACTAGTACTTTAGAGGATTCTGCTGAAGATGTATATCCAGGGAATCTGTCTTGAACCACTAGACAGAATGAACTTAAAACCCTTATGATCTAAGAAAACAGCCAAGATTTATAAATTGACAATACCTGAGGTTGCCAATTTCTATGCAAATGAGAGAACAGAAAGTGTGTGTTTACTCTGCTACTTTGTGGTAGCCTTGCCTTTCCTCTAGGTTATATAAAAGGCCATTAACTGCAAAACTACCTTAAAATTATTACCTTCAGGAGGGCCTTGTAATCCTCATCACTGGCATTTTTTATATTTTATTTAAATCTGGAAGACCATAAAAATCATTCTCTTTAGAGAATGCTGTAAATAAATTCAGTTCTAATAAATATGCTAAATAGCTTTGCACCCCTGAGAAGGAAGAGACTGAAAACAAATAATGGAATTTGGCTATCCAAAAAGAGTAGACTGCTAATGCAAGATAGAGAAAACGAATGGCAGAAGTATAAAATGCCACAATATCTCAAACTTCAGAATGCTTTGCAACCATAACAAAAAGCAGATAAATGAAGACAAAACACAATACTATAACAACTTTCAGAACAACAGTAAACACTACCCAAAAAAAGAAAAAAAAAACACTAGTCAACCATTAAAGAAATATTACATTCTGGCCAAAATTTCAACCCTAGAATTGAACTCTTATTTCATTGATAGTATAGCATCTCTACACAAGGATTCCTCAACATCTAATCTCCAATGCTGGCCAACATCAATATGTCACCACATCCACTTTCACCTTCAAACTTTGCCCATATCCTACATAAAACAACTCCTAAACTCTCTACTTCATCTGATGACATTCCAAGTGAGTTCCTCAGAGCAGCAGCCGATAGCATTGTTCATTCATCTCCATCCTCATAAATAGGTCATTCCAGGAATCCTACTTTTCCTCTGTGGAAAAAAATCACACATTATCCCTCTACACAAAGAAGGAAATTCAAAAGACATCATTAACTTTAGACCTTAAGCAATTTTATCTCCCCTCTCCAAAACACCTGAAAAATGTATTCCTTGCTAAACTTTCTCCTGCAGGAAGAATTTCTATCCCCCACACAATATGGCCTTTGTAGATACTGTCAACAAAGCTAGACATAAATGCAAACTAGTCTCCTCCTTATTTCTAATCCTCTCTAAAGCCTTTGACACAGTTTGACACAGCAAATGTCTACTTCAAATGTCCTCACTAGGTCTATCTCAGCCTACCCTTCTATGGTGGAAATGCTACTTGTCCAGTAAGTATCAGTCAGTAAAATGGCATTCCACACTTTCTCCATAACTCTGTCACCACCAGTGCAACACAAGGCTGTAGTCTTGTTCCCCTCATCTTTAACACTCACAAACACTTTCCACATATCCATGCAACAGGTCTCCCTAATACAATACACAAATACCTCAACACTCGTATGCATTTCAGGAAATCTGGCACAATCTCAAAAATTACCTTGGAATCTTTAACTGCCACTAAAACATGGCTTTGTAACTCACTCATGCTCAAACGCCCCCCCCCCCAAAAAAAAACGACTTTTTTCCCCAGATCCCCCTCTTATGAATAAATAAAATCTTCTCTCTAAATAATAATACGATTATTAAAAGTCACTTCTCGTAGCAATTAGGGATGATACTGGATGATTATCTTAAATGTGACCTGCATATACAAAACTACATAAAATGCTCTACAAAAACCAGGGATGCTTTACAAAGCCAAAACGCTCTCACCAATGCAACTAAAACTACACTTGCCTCTCCTTACCTCCTCCACTAACCTCCAGGCATCAGAAAAATCAAAACTTGAACAATGCTATTATAAAGTGGCTAAATCTGCAGCAAATACCCTTTCAGAACCCACCATTGTATAGCATTAAAACCTCTAAATTGGTTTGAACTACCCCATGAACTAACAAATACACAGCTTCTTACTACCTATAAAATTATCCAACATCTACCTACTTCTCCAGCACTAAATACCATTCTATACAACTATTTTCCCAATCTATCATTATGTTCCAGTGACTGAAAACTCTTCTGTCGCCACAAAAACTATGAAATCTGCTAAGCATTGTCTGCCTGTACTCATATACATGTTGCTAAAGTCTGGAACTCCTTACCTGTATACTTCAGATCAATACCCTTCCTCCAGTCTTTTAAAACCCTTCTGAAAGACTTCTTAGCCAAAATGTGGCTCTGTTCTTGCTCAGACCCAGGATAAACTATATTCATAAACATGAAAAAGTAGCTATTCGGACCTTGCACCTCCTTTACTCTCCCTTCTTCACTCACTTCCTTACTTCTATCAATTTGTAACCCCTAATTTTCTTTATAAAATATGACAGACACCTGTTCTTTCACTCACTTCATATTGCAGTTCCTGTTTGTATTGTACCAACTTACATTTTAGCCACATTATATAGAAATTAAAGGTAATTAAATATTAAATCGTTATCATATAAGATGTATCTATACTTAATCAATGTTTCTACATTGTCTAATTTAATATGCTTATTTAGACTGCAAATGCTTTTGTATTATTTTTTGAAGATTGTAAAAGTATTGTTCTTAAATGTTTTTGTAATACTTTGAAGATATTTTCTCTCTGGGTCTCTGCTGAAAATGGGCACCTACCCAGTTGGACTTTCCCATTAATCAAATGTCAATCAATAAATTAAAATATATCATCCACCTTCAGTTGAGAGAATAAGGGGTTGGCATTATTTTTAATAAATACAAAATAGTCAAATCTGAAGGGGCAGGTTCTTGTAAAGCAGTGGTGTTTGTACCCTAATTTCTGCCAGAATTCTATTACTTTAATTCTTCAGGCAAGTAAACTGTTTAAGCGAATAGTAAGACTACGCAGAGGTCTTGAAGACTTGGTTTAGAAAAAGTAACCAGAAATTGACACTCTAAAAACAATTATTTTTAGGAGTTACTGCTGAAGATCCCATTTTAGTATCTAAATAAACTTCAGCATAAAGCAAGTGTGTTGAGTATCTTTCGGCTTTTCCCGGTTAGGGGTCGCCACAGTGGAACTCCAGTCCGCTAATGATTGGCAGTAGATTTTTTACATGCCGAGTTGCCGGCCCTGACGCACAACCTTCAACGAAGGTACGGCCATTCACTCATGTCTCCACATAGAAGACGCTCTAGCTGAGAATCAAACAGGATGTTTTACTGTGAGGCGACAACGCTACCGCAACACCACCACCGCAGTTGTGTGTAATACATAAAATGTGTTTCTGTGGCCATCTAGTGACCATATTAGATATATGCAGACAACCTTTTATTGTACATTGCTGAGAGCAATTCTTGCCAGATGGGAGACAGGAGAACTGTCATATTGCTGACTTCAGAAAGACAGAAAATAAGGAATATACTTGGCAGTTAGTGTTTGTGTTACCATATGTCCTGGTACCTTCTAGCTTGAAAAATATTTGATCTAATCTTCAGTTAAGAGTAAACTACTAAGCTCCATGGGTCTGTTCTTTCAGCCAAGAACCACCCTCACTAAAATCAAGAACTTGATCTTGGAATCATTAAATTATTACATTTGTTCCACACACATCTGAATTATCTGAGATTAAACTGTTATATAAAGGGGACCTAAAGGAAATGCCTCTAAACTACTACTAATACTGTATCATCTGACTAGTCTTAAAATCATATTGAGTAAAATCCTGAACATTCATTCACTCATTCAGTTTCTGATACCTGCATTATTTTCTTCAGTGTTTGGGGGAGCTACAGCCCATTCTAAGCAGTAAGCAAGGGCATAAGGCAGAGAACCAGTGCACGGGAGGATGCCATTATGTTGGAAAATATAAATGCATACCTCTACTAGAAATTTAGAAGTTCAATGCTTCTCTTGCCAGTAGGTCTTTGGGATATGGGAGGAAACTGAAGAACCTGGCAAAAACTCATAAAGATACTACAAAAACAAGTACATTCTACAAAGAAAGCACTCCAGCCAGAAAGTGAACTGGAGAACCAAGTACTGTGAGGCATACTAACCACTGCACCACTGTTCCACCCTAAAATAAATTCTGAACATAAAGTAATGACCAGCTTAAGTTAGCTAAAAATGTATCCCAAGGCTCAAAACACACATCAACATAGTTTTAATAGCAGGTATTCATGCAAGATATTTTTTAGCAACTAGGTATTACTATGAATACAGATTTGACTATGTACTCTTATTTTCTTAGACTCTGCCAAAGAGTCTGACACTGTTCTCCAGGCTGTAATGTCTAGTTAATAAGTGAGGGAGCGAATAGCTGTTTTGTCACAGGTTAATAAATGTTTGAGTGGCATAAGAAGTGACTGCTAGAATAGCTAGCTTTTCTGGACCACTGTGACAAGTAGGACATTTCTGGGTTCTGTTCGGGGATTGTACATTCCCAATACTGCTGTTCTGCTGTCTTCCCTACTGAGGGTGTGTACAAGTGTCCAGTAATGATGATGGTTCTATCTGGGGATTGTTCATTCCCATTACTGATGTCTTACCTACTGAGGGTGTATACCAGTGTCCAGTAATGATGATGGTTTTAAGAAATATGTCATATAAGTTCATCCAGACCTTTCTGCCCCATCAGTTGTGGTTGCCTAATCATTGTTTATTAATCCCATTTTAAAATGTAACATACATTTTTATACATGAAAACAAACTACAATAATTTTTTTACTGTTACTGTCATGTAACACTTCTGTATGTTTAGTTTTTAAACAACTTTCATTCACACAAACATTACATAAATTACTCAATTCCTGCCTTCCCTTAAACTTCACATCTCTTCCTGAGTACTGTTCTGCATGAATTGTTCCTGCAAATTAAACATTCACTTGATCATTTATATCCAAATGTGTTTTGTGTAACACTGTTATTTGCAGCCTACAATTCTTTTCTTTTTTAAACAAGAAACATATTTATTAAATTCTTCCTGAGTACTGTTCTGCATGAATTGTTCCTGCAAATTCAACATTCACTTGGTCATGTTATATCCAAATGTGTTTTGTGTAACACTGTTATTTGCAGTCTACAATTCTTTTCTCTTAAACAAGAAACATATTTATTAACTTGTCATAGGCAATCATACATTTATATAAATGAAAAATCATCTTGACACAATTTTAGTTGCAAACATTATATATCACTTATAATCTAGCTAGTCAATGTCAAACACTACATAGTTCATTGAAATCCTGCCTTTGTTTAAACCTCGTTCCTCCTTTGCATGTATTGTTCCCATAATTGCCATTTTTTTCTATGTAATTTCATCCTACCCTTTTCTAAAGATCTCAATTCCACTTGTTTTAACTCTATTACTGTATTCACTACTTCTAGTACAGTTAGTTGGTTTACATTTTGATTTCTATTTTCTAGTAATTGCTTTTTTGGCAGCCACCATAATCAGACTCAGCAAGGCCTTACTATGTCTAGGCAATTCTTGTTCTGTATCATAGCTCAAAAAATAATTTTCTTAGTTACACCAATTTGTTCACCCAGTATCTCTGACACAGCAGTCTGCAGGGAATCTTTAAATTCTGCCAACTCATTACACTCCCAGAAAATACATTCCCAATTACCTCTTTCTTCCCTGTCACACCTCCAACATTTGCTGCTTACTTGAGGAAAAATTCTTTGAAGTAAACCTGGGTATAAAAATATCTATGTAAACACTTCCAAGCAAAGATCCTACATCTTCTAGACGTTGTTGCATATTTGGGAGACATAACCTATATCCCCCCATTGTTTCTTTGTGAATTGTTTATCCAATCTCTCTTCCAAATCCTTTCTAACCTCCTCTGATTGATTCCTATAGTTATCATGCAATATTAAGTATGCTCTACTAACATACCTCTCAACCTGGAAACATCAAAAATCTGGACAAGGCCCATGAAAAATAGGTACAAATCTGTATGCTGATTAACATCAACTTTGCATACATAATTACGTAACCCCACCCACTCCAGTGGAATTGTGAGATAACAACTTTCAAACACAAACTGAAGAACAGACTACCAAAATATGGCACCAGAGTCCCCCTGCAGCCATCCCAATGTCCCATTACCTGGCTATATCGCCCCATTTACCATAAACACTAATGTCTGCATACTGCTTTACTTATACAATGATTATTTGGATTTTTATTTTTACATTTTATAGCACAATGCACAAACACTAAGACATTTGCTAAACAAAGCAATAGTGTCTCACAATGAAAATAGACTTGGCATTAAAACTTCTCTGCCATTGAAACTCACATTCATTAAAACAGCTTTGAAACCCACACACCACATCCAAAGAAAATGCATCTGACCAGTGGTGGATAAAGATTACCTTTGGGCTGTTTTCAAATCATTGGCCCCTTGCAGCTTGCACACAAAACAAGAAACATACATGCGTTCTTTGATACACCTTCCTGACTTTATTAAATTATATTTCTTGTGTAATATAGCACACTTGTTACAGAGCACATTTTCGACTTATTGTTTGAACATATTTCCAGTAGGCAATGAAACAAAATGCATGAACCAATAATGACAAAACTGCCCAATTCAGAACATTTCCATCATAAAAGTCTACTTCCACAGCCACACTAATATATATATATATATATATATATATATATATATATATATATATAAATAGAATGACAGAATGTAAGCCCATAGGCATCCTGCACAGCTGCTCACACTTATTTTCAATTTCAGTTTTTTTTTTTTGGGGGGGGGGACAATAGAATAGCATGTTGTGTTACCACAATGCATTTCACTGCCAGGTCTTGAACCCATGATCCTGTGCAATACAGTCAAAGCAACACACCACTATGCCAGATCAGCAGTTTTCTGAAAGATAGAAAGACTGAAACTTAAATGGCTCTCATTTAGTGAATTCATTTCTCACTTCTCAACATAGCTCTAGTCTCAACCTCTTAGCACAAAAAACCTGGACAAAGTCAATAATACGGAATAGAATTTCAGTGGAAAATATGAGTATTCCTAATGCACCCAACAGAAATTTTCTTGCTGAAGTTCATTTGGCAGAAAGCTAGAAGCTTTGGATACAGAAATTTGGTTTACTCCTCTCTCTGACTGGAATAAAAAAGAAGCCTGAATATGTAAAGTATGTCACATTTCTGCATTTTGCCAAGGAATAAGCCTTGAAAATATGCATTTTTAAAAGAGGAGAAACACAGAACAGCAGCAGTTACAGAGAAGTTTAAGAATTACTGTGACCCTAAAAAGAAACTATTTATAAGCTACAGATTATGTTAATAAAATAAAAAAAAAATCAAGAATTCAAAATGTTTGCAGCAGAAGATATGATCAAGGGGCAGTCTATTGCTAAAAACAGACAAGGCCTTATCAAGTGCAACTGCAACCAACTACTATACAGAAAAAAATAATCAACCAAACAAAGGGATATATGCAAGATAAGGTGGAAGTCAAAATACAAAAATGACAAAATGAGTGTTTTGTAGAAGTAAGGGAAAACAAGAAAATGGTATTTAGGTGCATAAAACACATGGTGCATTTTAAATTTGAGCCTTGTTCTACGCATTGCTTCTCCACAAACATGCAAACGTTTAACTCTTTCACCTTCAGTTATATATTACAAGCAGTTAAAGATAGTTGCTTCTTCTAAGATTATCACTAGTGATGCTATTTACTTCATTTCCATCTTTTCAATGATTCAAACAGAATGGTGTCGCTACAAAAAAGATGATCAAGATCTCTCAAACTGTTTTGGATTACTCACTAGATAAATTCATAAAGCCCCACAGAAGTCATCTTGTGGTTTAGCTGTCATCATTCTAAGTGGGCCTCTGAGCTTGTTAGATTCACACCAGTGTAGAAACAAGTAAAAAGTGACAGCTTACATAGCAAAAAATAATTTTCCTTGATCAATAGTGTACAATGCTTGATATGGCAAGCCTTTAGTAGCTTACATACGTGTGTGTGTGTGTGTGTGTGTGTGTGTGTGTTTTGAGAGAGAGAGAGCATGCGCTCGCTCGCACATACATACATATATATATACACACACACACACACACACACACACACACACACACACACACTATTTCACAGAATAAATAATAACAAATATGTTAGTTTCCTACTTCAGCCGCCATCCCCAAGATCCATTTGAAATTACAGCCAGCCGCCGCTCATCGCAGATAGAGCCAAAAGAGAAAAGATCCATACCAAAATGCACGGAAATGCAATTAAAATCAACCGATATCAAAATGCTTGTTTGAATTCCCGCTTGCAATCGCAGAAATGGAAATGCATTTAAAATCAGCTGGCCGGAAAGGTGTGCAATGGAGCCCTTGAGCTCAATTCCGACAGGCTGGTATCCCCGACTGAGCTGATGTCATCGCGCACATGATGATGTCAACTCAAAACAAAACGGGGAAAAAAATTAAAAATAAAACTTGGAAAAGTTGGAAATGAAGGGGTGCCACTTGGGAATCGTGGCACCCCATTATTTGGACCCCAAAACTCGGTAAAAAACGAGTAATTCGGTACAGTTGGGAGGTTTATCTACTAACTATTCCTCTTTTTAACAGCAGCTTCTGTTCTAGATTCTACTAAAAACTGTACCAGTGCAGGTCTTTCTCTTAGGATACCCCAATTTCTTTCTCTTTTCCTGTACTCTGATATCAATCCTTGGGAGGGAGGGCAATCTCTAGTCTGCAGTCCAAATATATTCTTGGCCTCTTCCCATTCTATTACCTTTTTCTCTCTAGCTATTTGCTTCCAATACCTTGGTTCTTTTGCCAGTTTTCTCCAATAAATTCCAGCCCCTTCTTGCCTATTGTCTGTACCACTAATTGCAGTCATCCTTACTGGCAGAATCTCCTTTCTCCATTCCCGTGCTGGCTTAGTTCTTAAGATATAATATTATGTACTGTTATTGTTGTTCTCCTTACAGATCTGCATCAGACACAGATGTCACACTGTAGTAAGCACAGGCCTACTAAACTATAATGAACAGTTGTCTACCATGGAATGATCGCTGTACTGCATCTTCATCTTCACACATGCTCAAATTATTCCAAATGTTCTACTTCCAGCACTAATTCCTTCAAGTATAATATACAAACTCACTGCAGAGCACGGCTGTCAGTGAGGTGTTTCACATATCTGCACTTTCCTCCCCTAAAAGTGATCAATCAATCCATTCATAGACAATGATTTATTAGTTTTACATCCCTTTTATTACACTGCATGCAAGCACAATACACCTTACTAAAAATCTTCCAGTTCAGTTCCATTTTACTTTTGTTACCTTTCATTCTGCTATGTTTATTTATTGATTTAGTGTCTGACTGAGTTACTGATTGCACTGCATTCTTTTTACTTTGAAATAAAATCTGTGTAATACAGAACACATGCCAACCCACTAGAGAACTGTTTCTCCTCTCTAATACATTGAGAATGAGCTGGATGACATATAATTGGGAAGTAATTTGACAGTTGAGCAGCATACAGTAAACAGAAACACCAGTTTAATAAACTTAATAATAAATAATAGGTCCAATGAAGAAAGCCTACTTTACATGATGAGGGCGAAATTATAACAAAAATAAATGGTAATAGAAATCTTTGCAATTTACCTTTAAATTTGAAGTCTTTAGCAGCCTTCATTTGATTTTACCAAATGAATGAACCCAATATTAACAGCTAAATAAAATCAGCTATGGCATGTTGATGACTCCAAATAAGGATGGATTTCATCTGTGTCTGCTAACTGCAATGTGAACCCCCCCCCCCAACAAAGTAGTTTTGTTTGTAGCTAGGCCACTCTGAATTACTTCATAACTTGAGTGCTTCATAAATGGGCATACTAATAAAAGTACATTTTTTTATGATCCAAGTCAGAAAACCTCATAATACCTTCACTAAACGTATAAACAGAAGCTTGTTTTAGGGAGGCAAACCCCCGCTTCTACCATCTCCTATATACTGATACTGAGATCACAATACCTTGAGGAAACAAGAAATCCCTGATGAAGCATAATCTCAGTATCCAGAGGGCAAATCCTCAGAATTCCTCTCTCAATCACTGCTATAGACATAAGACTGGTACCCACATAAACTTGGATGTAATGCACTTTCAATTTGCACACCAAAGAAACATTGCTTTTATAAAATGGTACAATACTGAACAGAGTTGGGAAAACACAGAATTTCTTTAAAAGACTATTCTTGACCCACTGTTGGTTTTACTATAAGCAATCACCACTCAGGATAAAAAAACTCTGTCTGTATAGGTTATGGTAACAGTGACAAGATCCACCAGTGAGTAAGTACTGGAATAATGGAAGTGGACAATTATGAAATGGTTAAAAATGTTCCACACTAAGTTGACTTTCCGACATTTTAGTAAATAAGTTCTGTATTCCAAAATGATTGTCTTAAAAAAAATTGCATGTCTTTAAAATAAAAAAGCAGATCTTTGAAGCAGAACCACAGTAGGGAACTCCAACAGAAATTCAGAATCAGGCTATAAAAATGTTACAGCTTGGGGCTGCCTGGTACAGTTATTAAATATGGAATGCCTTTTTCTGCTGGCTCCATGGTGCAAAAAGGATCAAGCCATGCCCCCCCCCCCCCGATCCATGTTCAGTTACTGGTATGGACACTACAGGGGTGGGAGGCTTAATGCAGTCCCCAGCACCTGTTCCCATCAGCTGTAATTCACAGTGAAGGCTGGGAACAAACTAGCCTTTACATCAGCCCACTGCATACTTAACTCTGTAAGCATTACTCAGTAAGTGCAGGGGATGTCGGAGTGTAAAAAGAAAATCCCCCAGCAGCTGCCTGGATGATGTCTACACTATGATCATGTTGTGATAACCAGATAGTCAGCAGGGGCAAAAAATAAATAAATTAAAAATTAGCAGATGATGAATTTATACAAGAAATACACTAAACTGAAGGGACACGCATCAAAATGATCAATTAAAATAAAGCTGAAGAAATGGTGACCAAGATATGAATATTAACATTAATATCTGTAATGTCTGCTCAAAAGCTGTGGCATCTGTACAACACATTGTCCTAATATTTTCATTAGTCACCTACCTGAGGCAGAATTGTGATCCGAAATGACTGATTAGTTGCTTCACCCATCAAATAGAGAGAGATCACTGGAAAGATGTGCCATGGAGTTGTACCAATCTGCCAGCAAACCAACTGCTCCCCCAACCAAAATCCATCTGGGAACTTCTCTGTCTGCACAAGAGGAAAATAAGTCAATCAAATATAAGTACAAACAGTTGTTTGGAGGGCCTGTCATATATTTTGTTAGTGCAAAGTACTTCACTGGTTTAAAATTACCTCTCCAGTGCAACACAAGTACTCATGTGTGTGTACACACACACACACACCACACACACATACACACACACACACACACACACACACACACACACACACACACACACACACACACATATAAAACCAGACAAAAATCTGTTATCATATGTATTCAATGATCATTTATCTGAAAACAGCTGTTTACTTGGCTTGTTATAAACAATGAAACAAAATCTGCTTTTCAGCACATGGTGTGTGGAAAAACCTATTGTGAAACCAGGTTACTTCAATATCCTGCAGAATTTCCTTTAGGAAAAAACTTAAGGACTGGATGGATATGCCACTAGACCGTGGCATAAACTGGCAATACAAGAGACAGCCTGAACATAACTGTTTGAAAGCCCAATAATCAACAAACCCCATACTCTAGAGATCGCAAACTTTCACACAACCCTCGGGCTGGCATTAATCTATCACTGTATCAAATAGCAAAAGCTCTTGGCCTAGGCAATGAAAACTTGTTTTAGACTTAAACATGGAGGTGAAAACTTTTTCAATAAGGAAACTACAGCAAAACTGTAAAACGTGATTCTGAAAGAGGAGCAGCAATCATAATTCCACTATACTTCAGCAAACAGTAAATTATGCTACTTGTCTCTTCACAGCCAGAAAAGGTTCTACACGCCATGCATGATTTTCACATCTACACTTCAAGTAATATCAAGATTTATGAATACACAGTAGCAGACCACCAACACTGACTGACTACAAAATAAAGTGTAAGAGGAGAAATAAGGGGAAGCTTACATTGAAAAGGCCAAAAAAAAATGACCATCCACTTTTATGGTGGTACCCTTAACAACTCTACTAAAACTTTTTCCTTTGCTTTCGTACATTTAATGTCTAGGTAAAAGGTGAAAAAAGCACCCGTAATGATATTCTGAATCTGCTTGCACCTGTCCCTATTTGGGCAGTATGAAAACATGGGAAACCCATTAATATTATATGAAATAACAAGACCAACTCAAATTCTACAGCAGTGAGCTTTTAATTTGTGAAAGTGAAGCCCAGTCCTTCGCCTTGGTTGAGGGTGTGATCTGTCTTGTAAAATCTTACGTTTACATACAATTACTTTGGGTATTTGAAAAGGTGGTGATACTAACCCTGAACCACTGTAGTAATAAAACCCTTAGGACTTTTTAATTTCAGTTTTTTTTTGGGGGGACAATAGAATAGCATGTTGTGTTACTACAATGCATTTCACTGCCAGGTCTTGAACCCATGATCCTGTGCAATACAGTCAAAGCAACACACCACTATACCAGATCAGCAGTTTTCTGAAGATAGAAAGACTGAAACTTAAATGGCTCTCATTTAGTGAATTCATTTCTCACTTCTCAACATAGCTCTAGTCTCAACCTCTTAGCACAAAAAACCTGGACAAAGTCAATAATACGAATAGAATTTCCAGTGGAAAATATGAGTATTCCTAATGCACTTAACAGAAATTTTCTTGCTGAAGTTCATTTGGCAGAAAGCTAGAAGCTTTGGATACAGAAATTTGGTTTACTCCTCTCTCTGACTGGAATAAAAAAGAAGCCTGAATATGTAAAGTATGTCACATTTCTGCATTTTGCCAAGGAATAAGCCTTGAAAATATGCATTTTAAAAGGAGAAACACAGAACAGCAACAGTTACAGAGAAGTTTAAGAATTACTGTGACCCTAAAAGAAACTATTTATAAGCTACAGATTATGTTAATAAAATAAAAAATCAAAATTCAAAATGTTTGCAGCAGAAGATATGATCAAGGGGCAGTCTATTGCTAAAAACAGACAAGGAATATATCAAGTGCAACTGCAACCAACTACTATACAGAAAAAAATAATCAACCAAACAAAGGGATATATGCAAGATAAGGTGGAAGTCAAAATACAAAAATGACAAAATGAGTGTTTTGTAGAAGTAAGGGGAAACAAAGAAAAATGGTATTTAGGTGCATAAAACACATGGTGCATTTTAAATTTGAGCCTTGTTCTACGCATTGCTTCTCCACAAACATGCAAACGTTTAACTCTTTCACCTTCAGTTATATATTACAAGCAGTTAAAGATAGTTGCTTCTTCTAAGATTATCACTAGTGATGCTATTTACTTCATTTCCATCTTTTCAATGATTCAAACAGAATGGTGTAAGCTACAAAAGATGATCAAGATCTCTCAAACTGTTTTGGATTACTCACTAGATAAATTCATAAAGCCCCACAGAAGTCAGCTTGTGGTTTAGCTGTCATCATTCTAAGTGGGCCTCTGAGCTTGTTAGATTCACACCAGTGTAGAAACAAGTAAAAAGTGACAGCTTACATAGCAAAAAATAATTTTCCTTGATCAATAGTGTACAATGCTTGATATGGCAAGCCTTTAGTAGCTTACATACGTGTGTGTGTGTGTGTGTGTGTGTGTGTGTGTGTTTTGAGAGAGAGAGAGCATGCGCTCGCTCGCACATACATACATATATATACACACACACTACTACTACTATTTCACAGAATAAATAATAACAAATATGTTAGTTTCCTACTTCAGCCGCCATCCCCAAGATCCATTTGAAATTGCAGCCAGCCGCCGCTCATGCAGATAGAGCCAAAGAGAAAAGATCCATACCAAAATGCGGAAATGCAATTAAAATCAACGATATCAAAATGCTTGTTTGAATTCCAGCTTGTCGCAGAAATGGAAATGCATTTAAAATCAGCTGGCGGAAGGTGTGCAATGGAGCCCTTGAGCTCAATTCCGACAGGCTGGTATCCCGACTGAGCTGATGTCATCGCGCACATGATGATGTCAACTCAAAACAAAGCGGGGAAAAAAAATTAAAAATAAAACTTGGAAAAGTTGGAAATGAAGGGTGCCCTTGGGAATGGTGGCACCCCATTATTGGACCCAAAACCGGTAAAAACGAGTAATTCAGTACAGTTGGAGGTTTATCTACTAACTATTCCTCTTTTTAACAGCAGCTTCTGTTCTAGATTCTACTAAAAACTGTACCAGTGCAGGTCTTTCTCTTAGGATACCCCAATTTCTTTCTCTTTTCCTGTACTCTGATATCAATCCTTGGGAGGAGGGCAATCTCTAGTCTGCAGTCCAAATATATTCTTGGCCTCTTCCCATTCTATTACCTTTTTCTCTCTAGCTATTTGCTTCCAATACCTTGGTTCTTTTGCCAGTTTTCTCCAATAAATTCCAGCCCCTTCTTGCCTATTGTCTGTACCACTAATTGCAGTCATCCTTACTGGCAGAATCTCCTTTCTCCATTCCCGTGCTGGCTTAGTTCTTAAGATATAATATTATGTACTGTTATTGTTGTTCTCCTTACAGATCTGCATCAGACACAGATGTCACACTGTAGTAAGCACAGGCCTACTAAACTATAATGAACATTTGTCTACCATGGAATGATCGCTGTACTGCATCTTCATCTTCACACATGCTCAAATTATTCCAAATGTTCTACTTCCAGCACTAATTCCTTCAAGTATAATATACAAACTCACTGCTGAGCACGGCTCTCAGTGAGGTGATTCTATATCTGCACTTTCCTCCCTAAAGTGATCAATCAATCCATTCATAGACAATGATTTATTAGTTTACATCCTTTTATTACACTGCATGCAAGCACAATACACCTTACTAAAAATCTTCCAGTTCAGTTCCATTTTACTTTTGTTACCTTTCATTCTGCTATGTTTATTTATTGAGTTACTGATTGCACTGCATTCTTTTTACTTTGAAATAAAATCTGTGTAATACAGAACACATGCCAACCCACTAGAGAACTGTTTCTCCTCTCTAATACATTGAGAATGAGCTGGATGACATATAATTGGGAAGTAATTTGACAGTTGAGCAGCATACAGTAAACAGAAACACCAGTTTAATAAACTTAATAATAAATAATAGGTCCAATGAAGAAAGCCTACTTTACATGATGAGGGCGAAATTATAACAAAAATAAATGGTAATATAAATCTTTGCAATTTACCTTTAAATTTGAAGTCTTTAGCAGCCTTCATTTGATTTTACCAAATGAATGAACCCAATATTAATAGCTAAATAAAATCAGCTATGGCATGTTGATGACTCCAAATAAGGATGGATTTCATCTGTGTCTGCTAACTGCAATGTGACCCCCCCCACCCCCCCCCCCAGCAAAGTAGTTTTGTTTGTAGCTAGGCCACTCTGAATTACTTCATAACTTGAGTGCTTCATAAATGGGCATACTAATAAAAGTACATTTTTTTATGATCCAAGTCAGAAAACCTCATAATACCTTCACTAAACGTATAAACAGAAGCTTGTTTTAGGGAGGCAAACCCCCGCTTCTACCATCTCCTATATACTGATACTGAGATCACAATACCTTGAGGAAACAAGAAATCCCTGATGAAGCATAATCTCAGTATCCAGAGGGCAAATCCTCAGAATTCCTCTCTCAATCACTGCTATAGACATAAGACTGGTACCCACATAAACTTGGATGTAATGCACTTTCAATTTGCACACCAAAGAAACATTGCTTTTATAAAATGGTACAATACTGAACAGAGTTGGGAAAACACAGAATTTCTTTAAAAGACTATTCTTGACCCACTGTTGGTTTTACTATAAGCAATCACCACTCAGGATAAAAAAACTCTGTCTGTATAGGTTATGGTAACAGTGACAAGATCCACCAGTGAGTAAGTACTGGAATAATGGAAGTGGACAATTATGAAATGGTTAAAAATGTTCCACACTAAGTTGACTTTCCGACATTTTAGTAAATAAGTTCTGTATTCCAAAATGATTGTCTTAAAAAAAATGCATGTCTTTAAAATAAAAAAGCAGATCTTTGAAGCAGAACCACAGTAGGGAACTCCAACAGAAATTCAGAATCAGGCTATAAAAATGTTACAGCTTGGGGCTGCCTGGTACAGTTATTAAATATGGAATGCCTTTTTCTGCTGGCTCCATGGTGCAAAAAGGATCAAGGCATGCCCCCCCTCCGATCCATGTTCAGTTACTGGTATGGACACTGGAGAAGCCAACAGGGGTGGAAGGCTTAATGCAGTCCCCAGCACCTGTTCCCATCAGCTGTAATTCACAGTGAAGGCTGGGAACAAACTAGCCTTTACATCAGCCCACTGCATGCTTAACTCTGTAAGCATTACTCAGTAAGTGCAGGGGATGTCGGAGTGTAAAAAGAAAATCCCCCAGCAGCTGCCTGGATGATGTCTACACTATGATCATGTTGTGATAACCCGATAGTCAGCAGGGGCAAAAAATAAATAAATTAAAAATTAGCAGATGATGAATTTATACAAGAAATACACTAAACTGAAGGGACACACATCAAAATGATCAATTAAAATAAAGCTGAAGAAATGGTGACCAAGATATGAATATTAACATTAATATCTGTAATGTCTGCTCAAAAGCTGTGGCATCTGTACAACATATTGTCCTAATATTTTCATTAGTCACCTACCTGAGGCAGAATTGTGATCCGAAATGACTGGTTAGTTGCTTCACCCATCAAATAGAGAGAGATCACTGGAAAGATGTGCCATGGAGTTGTACCAATCTGCCAGCAAACCAACTGCTCCCCCAACCAAAATCCATCTGGGAACTTCTCTGTCTGCACAAGAGGAAAATAAGTCAATCAAATATAAGTACAAATAGTTGTTTGGAGGGCCTGTCATATATTTTGTTAGTGCAAAGTACTTCACTGGTTTAAAATTACACAAGTACTCATGTGTGTGTACACACACCACACACATACACACACACACACACACACACACACACACACACACACACACACACACACACACACACACACATATAAAACCAGACAAAAATCTGTTATCATATGTATTCAATGATCATTTATCTGAAAACAGCTGTTTACTTGGCTTGTTATAAACAATGAAACAAAATCTGCTTTTCAGCACATGGTGTGTGGAAAAAACTATTGTGAAACCAGGTTACTTCAATATCCTGCAGAATTTCCTTTAGGAAAAAACTTAAGGACTGGATGGATATGCCACTAGACCGTGGCATAAACTGGCAATACAAGAGACAGCCTGAACATAACTGTTTGAAAGCCCAATAATCAACAAACCCCATACTCTAGAGATCGCAAACTTTCACACAACCCTCGGGCTGGCATTAATCTATCACTGTATCAAATAGCAAAAGCTCTTGGCCTAGGCAATGAAAACTTGTTTTAGACTTAAACATGGAGGTGAAAACTTTTTCAATAAGGAAACTACAGCAAAACTGTAAAACGTGATTCTGAAAGAGGAGTAGCAATCATAATTCCACTATACTTCAGCAAACAGTAAATTATGCTACTTGTCTCTTCACAGCCAGAAAAGGTTCTACACGCCATGCATGATTTTCACATCTACACTTCAAGTAATATAAAGATTTATGAATACACAGTAGCAGACCACCAACACTGACTGACTACAAAATAAAGTGTAAGAGGAGAAATAAGGGGAAGCTTACATTGAAAAAGCCAAAAAAAAATGACCATCCACTTTTATGGTGGTACCCTTAACAACTCTACTAAAACTTTTTCCTTTGCTTTCGTACATTTAATGTCTAGGTAAAAGGTGAAAAAAGCACCCGTAATGATATTCTGAATCTGCTTGCCACCTGTCCCTATTTGGGCAGAATGAAAACATGGGAAACCCATTAATATTATATGAAATAACAAGACCAACTCAAATTCTACAGCAGTGAGCTTTTAATTTGTGAAAGTGAAGCCCAGTCCTTCGCCTTGGTTGAGGGTGTGATCTGTCTTGTAAAATCTTACGTTTACATACAATTACTTTGGGTATTTGAAAAGGTGGTGATACTAACCCTGAACCACTGCAGTAATAAAACCCCTTAGGACTGCTATTCAAGCTGGTAATGCCTAGTAAAGGTATGAAGAGAAGACATATTTACAACTTCACATAAACCCAAAATCTCTCTAAAGAAGGCTATAAAAGTAGCTACTGCATTGCAAAAATTAGCTCTAACATACAATTCACTCAAGAAAGCAGGTCCTGTGTAACAAAATACTGTACAATCAGAATGCCTCTGCTAAATGTCTGCTCAGAGAAAAGACATTCTAACCTATTTATTCTGTGCAAATTAGGAAATCCTACACCTACACCTCTCTATGAGGGTCCATATAATGCAAAATCATTTGCTCAAATTTTGAGGGCAAAAATAAAAAACAAATGAACCTTTGACTAAGAGGAATATCAGACATTACCTTTTTATATAAAGGAAAGATTAGTGAATAAAGAAACTCCATTTTTGTGTAACACATTGCAGGTGGCAGTAGACATTAAGGTTTTTAGCTCAAAAAATTGCCCGTCTGAAATGCTGGTCATCAACAACACAGTGTTCAAGTTAAAGAACTTTAAAGGCATAGAAGAGGCTTCTTAAAAGATTTGTTCATTCAAATGCCAGAATGAAGACAAGACTCTTCCTGTGAGGCCTTGCATGCAGAATCTCCCTTCCAAAAATAATTTCACTCTAGAAAAGAGAAAAAAAAAGGAGGATCCCAAGACACTCTTTTGATCGATGCAATAAGATAAATATTTGAAGTACAGAGGTAAATTTGTATGTGAAGTAGAAAGATGTCTCTGACACCAAAAGGCAAATGTCTTCACCTTTGAAAGGTGATGGGATTTTCATCTCCATAACCACTAGGACGACTGCCAGCAGTATTTAGCTCAGCCCAAAAAAATTTCCCTGGCTATCTTAACCCCTCCCTTTTACCTTAATTCATGCACCAAAGAACTCCCCTCAAAATCCCTTCAGCCATGCACTGGATTTGGATGCTTATCAAAATGTCCCCAAGTTACTTTTCTTTCTAGTAAAGTTGTTCCACAATTGATGTGCTGCCTTCCTAAAAGTCAAATCCTTTCTTTTTAATTTTGTTGTGCTTAGAACAGAGTTTATTGTTGTAGTTTGGCAGGTTTTCCTCACCCTTCTTGTTAAAGTGCCATTCTTTATATTTAGTAATGCAAGTCTCTTGGTGGCTATTACTTCAGCAAGAAGATTTAACAGTTGCAGGCCTTGTCTTTTTATTTACCGTGTATCATTTTTCACATAGACAGAATATCACTGTGTACCACACCTCTCAACTGTCCAGATTTTTGCCTCATATTTTTGGTCGGTCTCTCATAAAATTGTAGTTTTCTAGCATATCATTGAGGATTCAAGTCAGAATATAATGACAGACATTCAGGGGCGGCCCATGCTATTGGACTGCCGGACTGCAGCCCCCTCAACTTCAAACTAACAAAATAAAAAAAATAAAAAGAAAAAAATATTTTAAAATTTCGCGGACTTCGTGCATGCGCACTAGTCCAGACTGCTGCTGAGATGGTCTGGAGCATGGAGCATGCGCAGATTGTCTCAGCAGCAGTCCTGATTGAGAAACGTGAACAGGAGCGTTCCCACAAGTCTATGCAGTTTTAAACTGCACAGACTGCCTGGGAACTCGCTGGGGAAACGCGTCGAGGTCGGACTGCAAGGTCGGCAGTCAGGAGAAGGATCTCGGGTCTGGTGGATTGGAGTTTGCTGCAGGGGAAGATCTCGCTACGGGCAGGGTCGGATTTGCGCGGGTTTTCAGCTGCACTCTCGTCGGGGGTTTTGTGGACAGGGACCTGGATTTTAATGGTGGTTTTGGATGTGTGTGTGTGTGTGTGTGTGTGTGTGTGTGTGTGTGTGTGTGTGTGTGTGTGTGTGTGTGTGTGTGTGTGCAAATGCCCCAGGTGCAATATACTGGTGGTTAGGCTCATCGGGGTGTGGTAGGGAATACCTCAGGCTTGAACCCTGTACCTTGTATGCAGGTGTTAAAGACCTGAATTCCCTACCCACCACCATTTGTAAATAAATTGCACTTTTTTGCCTCATATTTGATCTGATCTGTTCCTCATAATATCTGTGGTTTGTAAATGTTGTAATGCTTGATATTTGATGGTGCAGTGGTAGCAATGTTGCCTCACAGCTGCAGGTTCTCAGGTTTGCTTCTTGGTTGGGGTGCCTTCTTTGTGGGGTCTTTATCTTCTGCCTGTGTTTGTGTGGGTTTGCTTTTGTGTCCTCCCATGTTACAAAGACATGTCTGCATTATTTCTTCCTGGGTCTCTGCTGAAATTTTTTTTTGTTCCAAGTCAGACTGTCCTGATTAACAAATGTTAAACAAAACTGACAGGCATTTGAATTTCAGACTTCAGGTTTCTGAATGTTTAAGTCCTTGCATATTTGATGGTGCAGTGGTAGTATTGTTGCCTCACAGCTATAGGTTTTCTGGTTTGATTCTTGGCTGGGGTGCCTTCTGTGTGGAGTCTGTATCTCCTCCCTGTGTTTGTGTGGGTTTGCTCTGGTGCCCCTGTCATTTTACAAAGACGTGTCTGCAGTATTTCTCCCTGGGTCTCTGCTGAAAATTGTTTTTGTTCTGTCAGCAGTAAAATTGACAGGCATTTGAATTTCAGACTTCATGTTCTTCAGAAAATACATAGTAACACAAGAACACAACCTTTTATTCTAGCAATTTTCTAAGTTTATAAGATGAATATTTGAAATTTGTCCCTATTTTTGGGACTGTATTCCCCCATTATTGGCTTTGTCCAGGTTTGTTGTGCTAAGGTTGACAGTTATGGCAAGAACTGAATTCACTGAATGTTTGAGGGCTGTATTCCCTCATTACTGGGTTTGTCCAGGTGTTTTGTACTAAGAGGTTGACAGCTATGGTGAGAACTGAATTCACTAAATGATAGCCATTTAAGTTTCAGTCTTTCTCTTTTACAAAGCAGCTGATTTGGCGTAGTGGTATGTTGCTCTGTTTTGCACAGGGAGCTTGGCAGTAAAATGTATTGTTCTAGCAACTTTCCCAGATTATACAAGCAATGTTTGTGTCCCTGGTTTTTGGGCTTTTGACCCCCCCCCAATACATTTTGGCTTTTTCCAGTTTTCTTGTGCTGCGAAGTTGAGTATTGAGTAGATTTTACAAGGAGCTGAGAGCTGCAGGGGAACAGAAGTTTGGTGTTGCTTAAGTGAAGTTGGTTTGCCTTGTTAATAGCACAACAGGCTGTATACTTGCTTTTGATGCAGAAGGCTGTGGGTTCTACTCCCACAAGGGGTGGATGCTGCCGTACTGAGAATGTTCTCCTTGGTGAAGATACTAACTATGAGTCCATTATCAGTTTGCCATCCATTTCCTCTTGCAATATTACTAGCTTATCATTTTTTAATGTAATATAGGCAATTTATTCCCGAGGGGCAACAGACACTTTATTTTTCGATGAAACCATGAAATATAAAGGTGTTTGCTAGCAGCAACCTCTTCATTAGTTACAGATTTCTTTAATGTGGAATTATTTAGATGACTTTTACTTCTTCAGAGATAGTGCATATTTACTGATAATGGACTGTCGAATTGTGCATATTTACTGATAATGGACTGTAGAATTGTGCATATTTACTGATAATGGTGGACTGTAGAATTGTGCATATTTACTGATAATGGTGGACTGTGGAAGTCTGAGTAGACTTTTATGAAAAATGTTCTGAACTGGGCAGTTTTGCCATTATGGGTGCATGCCTTTTGTTTCATTGCTTACTGGAAAAATGTTCAAAACAAATTTAAAAATGTTCAAAACAAATTTAAAATGCCCTCTAACAACTGTAATATATTGTACAAGGAATATAATTTAGTATAATGAGGAAGGTGTATCAAACAGCACATGTATGTTTCATATAAGGGGCCTATGATTTGAAAACAGCCCAAAATTAATCTTTATCTGCCACTGGCAAAATGTATTTTCTTTGAATGTGGGTTTCAATGCTGTTTCAATGAATGTGAGTTTCAAGGGCAGAGAAGTTTTAATGCTAAGTTTTCATTGTGAGACTGCATTGCTTTGTTTAGTAGATGACTTAGTGTTTGTGCTGTAAAATACAAAATAAAACTTTCAAATGAAGTCCAACTCATCATAGAAGTAAAGCAGTATGCACATTAGTGTTTATGGTAAATGGAGTGAAATAGCCAAGTAATGGTTCATTGGAATTACTGCAGAGGCTCCATTCAACCATGATTTTTGTCAGGGGAGAAGGGCAGCAAACTCAGACAGGCCCAGCTGAACCATATCTCCCAACGGTCCAGATTTTCAAAGAATTAATAGATTTTTGCTTCTTATTTTTGGTTTGTTCTCCATAAAATTTGTAGTTTTCTGGCAAATCATTTAGAAATTAAGTCACTAAATAATGATACACTGAGTTTCAGACTTCATAACCTTCAGAAAAATGCATGCTAAAGTAAGAACTGTTATTCTATCAACTGTCTCAATTTATACAAGAGCAATTTTTAGTACTGTTTATATGTTCCCCCAATATATTTGGCCTTGTTCAGATTTACTGCATTAACAGGTTGAGAGGTACATGCAAATAAATTGCTTTATAGAATTAGGCATAGCCAACCTCTCAACTGTCCCCGATTTTGGCTCAAAATGTTGCTCTTCCCCCTAATAATCCCTCCGCAAAATAGCAATTTTGGAAGAAAACATGGAGGGTTTACAGTTAAGAAATAACTGTAATAATCAAAGTTATAGATTACTTGAAATGCATGTAGATTCTTTTATTTTGTCAGCTGCTCTAGTTAGCAGTACTAATATTAAAGTGTCCCTTCTTTGACAGGTTCCCAGCTGTATTGTGTGGCTATTTTATATTTCTGCATCACATTTGGTCCATTTTTCATAAAATTGTGTTTTTTGGTAAATTAGTGACAAATCACTAAAGACTGAAGTTAGAAAATAATGACAGACATTTGAGTTTCAGATCTCATACCCTTCAGAAAAGTCATACTAATGCAAGACATATTCTATTATCTTTCTAAGTTTATTAGAGCAATATTTAAAAATTGTCCTTATTTTTGGGCCTTTGTCCCACTTCTGTGTATGGCTTTGTCCAGATTTCTTGCTCTTGAGGTTAAGAGGTATAACAAATGTGTCAGGGCCATCACAGTCAGCCAGAGACATTTCAAATTGTGACATACTTGTTGCACCCCACTCCACCATGTAGTGACTCTGGATGTGTCCAAGCAAGGCAAGGAGTAGTTGTATCTACCTTGGATGGGGAGGACACACTGCATAAGTACTACAGTGGCTTTTCATCTGTCCTTGATTTTGCAGAATGGTCTGGTTTCTGTCATATTTTTGTACTGTTGATTTATGCTTATTACTCAAAGTGCCTGTTGCTCTGTGTTTAAGTAGCAATGCTTTAATGACCATAAGGTAAGCTTGTCTGAGATCGTAAGATGCAAGTAATAAGCATACTGTTAAAGAATTGCCAACATTGAAAGCCTTTCTGTTGTTGCCATGCAGAGAATACTTGACAAGATAATGTATAAGCCTTGGGTATTAAAGGACAGGATTCCATTATTTTAAAAAGCTCATTACACTTGTTGGAGACTTCCAGTCATCTCTACAGACTTTACCCGTAAACTAAACAGAATGCCAATCATGTGTGGTCCATAACCTGTACAGTAATCCTTTAAGCAATGTATCTTGAGCTTGTTTCTTGTTTGCTTTTGCTTTTCATTTTTTACTTTTATCATGTTTTCCCCATGAAACAAGTTGTCAGGCAGCAGGTCTTTTTGGATAAGAAACATTTTACAAGTGGGGCATCACATAGATTTCTACTTTCAGCATGTTACTTGTACTTTTAAAAGCTGAATATATTATAATTAGAACTGCAGTGCAAGGAGAAGTGGTTTGAGTTGAGTGCTTCTGGTTTTTCTTATACTTGATTTTGACTGGCATTCCAGTAATGTATTTAAAAAGTAATTTATTTTTCATGCCTCACAACCTTTAGTTTCCATCTAGATATTAAGTAAGCTGTCATGCAGCCAATGCATTGAAATATTTTTATTCTTCTACACTTATTTTTGTCTTGATTGGACTTTCATAATGATGGTTTGCCACCCAGGGCAGCGTATTTAATTAAAGTTAGTTTTTTGTGGTTTTGTGCATAGCTCCTCCCCTTTCTGGTTGACCACACCCCTTCCCCTTGACCCTACCCATTCAGCTGTCTCCTGCAGCCCCCCTGTGATTTGAAGTCACCAGCCGCCACTGTGACCAGTATTGAGCTCTAGCTCCTGTCAGCTCTTGTGCTTCCTTGCACTATCAGGTAAGGAGATAATCTGCGAGTCAGAATCCAATAATAAAGTCTCAGAACTAAAGATAGCAGAGAGGAAGGAACAATTACACCCTCAGCTTTTAAAAGGCCCATCTTACTTAAAACTGATGGAACTTGAAAACTTGTCTATCTGTTAACCAGGTAAGTGACATGGTGGTTCTTCATCTTATCTCAGGCCAAAAAAGTAAAGCCAAATCAGCTTGTATGAAAACTTTGAGTTGTCAATTAACTAGTAAGTTTTGGGGAAGTAAGAAGAAGCCCGAGAAGGAGAAGAATCCATGGAGACACAGGAAGATTCTGCAGGCAAACTTCAAGCAGACATTTACCAAAATCGTGAAAGAACCAAAGTCGACAGAAATCTTAGCCATTGAACCACAATGCTACCCCCCAGGCTTTTCTCTTCAAGTTTAGGCTTCCTAGACCTGTAGACTTGTTAGTCACTTTGTGTGAAAGCTTGTTGCATCTATTTTGTCTGACTTTTATTAAATTTGTAATGGTTATACCACTGTATTGCTCTTGAGACATTTTTGTTTTCATATTTGTATAATTTGCTGAACATATTTGTTTTAGTTTCTTCTTTCAAAATGAAGTTATACTAGGCAACTAGAAACTGTGACATAGCAAAATACAAGCAGGGCACTGAGAGTAACCACCTATGCCTATAAAGTTCCACCAGTTAAATACTTTTCAGTAAGAACTGTATCAAACTATTCTAACAAAATAGCAAGAAGTTAAATTAAGGTTTTTATCAATTGGAAACACCTTTCATTACAAGACATACTAATTGCAAAAATAGTAACTTGCCTTAGCTAGTCCACTGGCATAGGGGCAGAGCATCTACCGACAATGCTGGCAAGTTAGTAGCAATTAGTGACCTAGGAAGCTGAAGAGATCACTGTGGAGGTAGGCTTCGGCCTCTGACAACCAGCTCACCTATTTTTGAGGGAGTATCACTTTATGGTACAAGTCTACTTTTTACTGGGGGATTGTATAGAGTAGTTAGTATTCCAAAAGCACATGTGCACATTGAGTGGTGGGCCTTTGTTAACATGTACTTGCAACTTCCGTTAAGTGTGTGCTTTAGTTACTGCATGCCCACCCCTCTGGGGATTGTTCCATAGATATTCCAAGGCCACTAAGTCTTATGACCACTCATGCCTTTCCAGTACCCTCCTTCATGCTGTACTTCCTTTCTCCAGAATAGCCATAGCAGTCAATCCTGGAGTAAATTTGTGGCTAACCATCCAGTCATCTAGGTTATGTCTAAAGGAAGAAAGTGAGCCACACTGCTTAACACGCAGGGGAAGTTTATTAAAAATCCAGTTTTGAAAGTTTCTTCTCTGCTGTTAAAGAACCAAAGTCTGAAAACACTACTGAAACAAATGCATATCTCCTATTCCATATTTCTTACTAGAACCAGAAAAGCAAAACATTTAACAATTTATCAATCTCATGTCATCCTCTGTCAAGGTGAACAAAAACTAGAATGACAACTTATTAGATACAGCAACCTGTCAGGGAATAAAAAAATTCCCCAAGTTTGGGAGAAGATAATGATCCCCATGTCTCCCTCCCCCGAAGATGGATAACTGCTCTGCCAACTATAACCTCAACACTGGTGGCTGGAACAAGGGGAAGGTTGGTCTGTCTGGGGGGTTGGAAAAAATAGAGGCACTAGCATTAGTCAACAGTCATACTGCCTGGGCAGTGGGTGGCAAAAATACATAACTTTAGAGGATAGTGGTGTTAGCCAAGTTACTAATTTTAAATGTAGGACATTTTCTAACTTGAAGGTAATATTCTTAGAATCTCACCAGCAAAAAAAGTCTTGGGCTGCCTTTGGGGATACTATGTTTGTTCATAGGTTTATATAGGTAGTTACTAGGTAGTTACAGTGAAACACAAAGAACATTTGACTTGCTCGAGGTTACACAGTAGGCAAATGAAGGCAAAAAGATTCAAATCCTGTATCGTTTGTCATCAAGCTTATTACTCCAGGTGTATACACAGGACCCTAAAGATCACCCCTAAGGGAAATTCTGCAAGATAGGCTTCAGCAGAGTTGACAAGACCCACAGGTTAGATGCACTGAAAGGAAAACCTCCTGGTTTCCTCCCAAACTCTGTTAAAGCATTTCAGGTTTCGGATACACAGAGAACTTGGGACTCTGCTGAATGAATCTGTAACTGTGTGCTGCAGCACTGCATTAAAAGGTAGGTTACACTTTGCATACTGACATGGTGTTATGGACTGACAAAATTCAAAAATACACACTTAAAATGGCATTTAATATCTGTTGTCCCTGATACTGTGGACAAAAAAAATGGTTTGGCTTAAAAAAAAAACAAACAAAAAAAAAAACAAACAAAACACTATGTCTCCTACTCCTGTATCAGTAGGACTCTTTTATTCCACAGTCAAGCATATTAGTGCAATTGTGACTGATCCCAACTATATTTCACAGCTTGACATGCACAGACTGCAAATGACTAGGGAAATAAAAAAAAAACTGCACCTTGCATCTATTTTGCCACTTAGAAGTGTATGTGTGTGTGTATATGTATGTGTGTGTGTATATGTGTGTATATATATATATATATATATATATATATATATATATATATATATATATGGATATCCCCTTCAAAATATCTAAAGTTCATAACATTGAAGCTCAGAACATTGAGACCATAACGTCTAAAACTCATAACATCGAACTTCATAACATTGAAACTTTGTATCACAATCTCAAAACCTATAAATCACAAGTAAATAACACCCCCTCCACCTAAAACACCACCAAAGTAGTAAACACACTTTGAACTACATTTTTGCACCCCCCCCCCCAAATTAAATATACCAACTCCAAGATCGCACTACAGTAGGGTTAACTTTTAATTTAACTAAAAAGTAACCTTACAAAAAAAATCACATTTTAACACAACCTTCAACATCCTTCAGTCTCCAAGTTTACTGCTAGATTTTTCTCTCTGTTTTCAGGATCTCCAAGTGACAAAGGGCATCTACTACTAAGTAAATTAGTGTTAATAAGGTACATCAGTAATACACAGAGATTAAAAAAAACTTCTCCCAGTAACATACATCCAGTACCAGAAAATACCTATAGTTCAGAAGACTTCTTTACGCAAAAGCATCCAGCAAAGTTCCACAGTACAGTATAAATGGATCCCTACAGGACCAGTAGCAGTTAGGCCTCGGCATTCTTCAACAGTCTCAGGTAATTTGCCACACATCCTATGACCCCAAGACAGAGCCCACTGCAAACAATGCACCTCAAAGTGAGGATCATGTGCTACAAAGTGGTGAGGTAGCCAGTGTGTGTGTGTGTGTGTGTGTGTGTGTGTGTGTGTGTGTGTGTGTGTGTGTCTAGGAACAAAATGCTCTCTCAAAGTGAGGTAAGTAGTCTGGTTGATAACAGAAACATCAAGTGTCAGAGTTGGGTCCCATGCATCTAGTTTGTAGTGACCAATAAAAAAGTATTAAAACTTTGTTAGATGCTGTCATTCCTTCAGCAATGGTAGCACAGTGTCGCAGCGAACAGTGTTGTTGCCTCACAAGAAGAGGATGTTCTTCGTTCCACATTGCTGCAGTCCTAACTATTGGGGTAGTCCGCTGTCCAGATTAAGATTCATGCTGCAGCAATTTCAGCTCATTGTGACCCACCCCCACCATCACTCCCTTGTTCGCTAAATTTCAGAGGGTAAAAGTATATAAAGTATATACGAGAGCTCCTACCTCCTTTGGGATCTCAATTTTGTGTTTTGTTGTAGACTTACTCCTTGAGCCTGCAGCTACTGCTGAACTGAAATACTTGTCATGGAAGACTGCTTTTTGTTGGCCATTTCAAGTAGACTTCAGGGTTTCTACAGGCCCTTTACCTTGCTGAGCCTTTTTGATTTTTTCTTTTGGATAGGGTATCATTACGCATAAAATCCTTCTTTTTGTTTCAGCGGCTTTTTAGTGTGGCTTTAAACCAAACTATTCATAACTATTACTTTTATGCGTTTCCCCAAAACAAAGGGAAGATACCCGAACACTTTAGACTAATATTTTCACTTACTGATTACTTGTTATTACTTAAGGATTTCAGGCAGTCTTTCAGTTGTTTGTTTCTTTTTGCTTTTTCTTTTTCTCAGGGCAAGCCTGGTGTCAAAACAAACTATTTCTGTGGATTGGGTTTTTTGCATTGTATTTTGTTTGGATTTCCATGGCAAGGGAGATTCCAGCTGGGGGATTAGGCCATTCCACTAGGGAGGCCACTGCCACTTCTGCAACATATGGGGGTGGCAACTAAGTGGATTTTGAGGCAGCTACTTGGAGTTCTTCAGTGCATTTCTTCAAGAATATCACCTTCCTCTACTCTCTCACTCTAAGTGGTTTTGCCATTGTGCCATTGCTATTTTTATGTTGTCAGCTCTGCTTCTTTTATGATTTTGATTTACCCTTACTTCCTGCTTCTGGATTCTACCCAATAGTTAGACTGCAGCAATGTGAAATTGTGAACAGAGTACAGTTTTGTAGTTTGTACCTATGTAGATGTTCGAGGATACGGATACATGCTGCAGCTGTTTACTCCTCCCGCCTCTGTGTTTAGGGGGTGTGTGGTGTATTGCATATTATTGTACATCTATATATATATATATATATATTATTGTATATTGGTTTGAGGCTTTTGGTGTTTTGGTTTTGGCCCTTGTGTTTTATTCCCTGGTTCAATTCTTGGCTGGGGTGCTTTCTGTGCAGAGTCTACATCTTCACCCTGTGTTAATGTGGGTTTCCTCCAGGTGCACCAGTTTCCTCCCACATTCCAAAGGCATGCAGTAGGTGTACTGGATGTTCTAAATTTGCCACAGGTGTGAATGTGCGTGCGAGTGCATGGTGTGGAAGAACTACAGTGGCAGGGCTAGCAACCCAAGAAATGTAAGTTTTGACTCTAGATGATTGTCACTGTTGAAGTGATACCCAGACCTCATGTGCAAAATGGGGGGGGGGGTGTTGTGGATGGATTGATTCCTCCCCCAGTTAAGATGAGGGCACAAGAAAATATTGTCATTTCAGGACTTCATCTGAGCCAGAATGGTGACAGTGACCGACTCTGGTCTGCTCACTATAAAGGGCAGCAGCAGTTGAGTCTCAGCTATACAGTATTGATGACTCAATCTGTGCCATCCGGTGACCCTACTCAGCATGCATCTGAAACAATAAAAAAAGAATCCCCAAGTATTCCACAGTGCAAGGCCATCAGTTCTGAGAAAGACCTCCTCAATGCCAACGCCTGGGTTCAGAGTTGCAAAGAAGATTAACTGCACCTAATTATCCACCAGTGAAGCAGCAGTTCAGTGAACAGCTAATGCCCCTCATAAATAACAATACTAGATCACTTTGTTGTTGCCCCACAACCTCCCTCCAAAAACTACTCATGAAACACCCATAATTAAGCTGAGCCTGTGCAATACAAAAGCCTAAACATTGAGTGGTGTTCCTTGTGATTCTTAAACTGCTTTCGAATTACCTTCTCAGGAAACATTCCAGAAAGTCTGGATTACGACTAAAGTCTGCCATCCCTTAGGGTCAGAAGACATCTGTTAACAAGTGTATCTACACAGAGTCTCTGTAACTGACTTACTGAAATCCTCCTCTCATCCCTTCTCTACTGCTAAAATGTATACATTACCACACACACACACACACACACACACACACACACACGTGATTCTTTAAAAATACTAAGTCAGATCATGTGCTGCTTTGGAAAGAAAGCATCTGCTCTCATTTACATTTGTAGAAAAAGTAAGGTTGACAAAAAACATAGTAACATGTAACCCGTTTGCTGTACATAGGATTTTTGTTAGGGAAAGACTGGAAAAATGTCCGAAAGGGGCAGTGAAAAGACTAACATTTCAGATTTGTTAGTTAATCACAGGGATGACAGCTCCTGAAAATGAAGCTGTCAGAAATTCAGAAGCAACTCTAGTACCCTCTGAGGATATTTTGTCAGAGCTTCTAAAGATAATGGCTAAATTGAATGGTTTCCTCCAGAGACTGGACCACGAAGATGAAAATGTTTGTGTGGACAGACTGATACTGTTTTGTCTTTGTAAAAAAAAGGAAGCTGCGAGGGAAATATTTCTTGGCAATCTTAGTTTGAAACAACTGCACATAAGCTGCTTGAACTGGAAAGTAAGTTTCAGAAAAAATCTGAGTGGTAGTGGAGACAGAACTAGAAGGCTCTAATTTTGTGAAATGCATAAGGAGCAAGTTTGCTACCAGGAATGGTGTAATGGTGAAATGTAGGAGTACTGAATGTCTGATTTCATTTTTCTTTACAAAGTAACAATGTGGTCCCTGGAAAAAAAACACAACAGTGCTCTTTTACTAGCTTTACCATGTCAAATAATTTTTACTTTTCTTCACTAAGTAAAGAAGTGATTGCTCTGTTTTTCAGGTATGTGTTTTAGACGTGATGCTCCCTTACCAGCTTTACCATAATGTTTAATGAAATTTCTGTCCCTCTCCAAGAAAAGGGACTTAAGTTGTCCCAGAAAGCAGACAAGCAAGACATGTTTTTACTGACTGTGATCTAGTCCCATGCTGACATTTCATTCCATATTCATGGGAAGGACATAGGTATGTGTAACATTCAGTAGGATGAATTAATAATATATTTATTTACCCTCTGTTGCTGGGATAGAGAGCATTGATCCCAGGTTGACTGTTTTCAAGCTCAGCCCTCTTTTGAGGTGATCTCCCTGATGGGGATGCTCACTCCTCACACTGACAGAGACTGGGGTTCAAAAAACAAGACTCAAATTTCCTTCACTCTTCTAAGTATGGGGCTTACGCGACGAGAGAGCACAGACTTTTAAGTTAAAATAATGCCAAATAGTGACCCCTACCTCATCCTGTAACTACATGCACATACTTAATAATGACATGACTACTCACCTGAAATGGAAATAACTGAAGTAAGACCCACTAATGCTGACATAAGAGTCTGTCAGCACAGAGGATTAAGGCTCTGAGCTTTTAATAATCTGCTTCCTGTAGTCAGGTATGCAGGATTTGATTACCTCCACCACCACTACCCTAATGTATTACCTCTGTGCAGGTCACATAACCCATACAGTGTTTCTGGGTCAGCCCTCAAAAGGGACACATGATCACTGGGCTTACTCACTTAAAATACTGCCGGTCATTTTCAGGCACATGGGTCATCCTGCTTATACTTTCCTTACTGACAACGAGAATACAATGAAAGTAAGCAGGCAAATGGAAACAGTTATCTGGTAACAACAAATGGGATCTGCTGCAATGGTAAGTATCGCCAAGGTACAAATTAAGCCACCTTTACAACTGGGATAAAAGAAAGCTGCACATCAAAGGTGACATAGCATCCACATTTTAAACAAAGCATCATGAGTGAATGTCTAATTTTAATGCCGGCAAAATGGAGTTGGGCACAGACTCTGCTACAAGAAATGAACATCTAGGGTATATCCCCTTTTCAAAGGGGTGAGCTGGGGTCTTGACAAGCAACACTAGAAATCTGACACCTCACAGTCACACCTCTCAACCTCTTGGAGCAAGAAATCTGGACAAAGCTACAAATAATGGGGGGGGGGCCCAAAAATAGGGGCACTTTTTAAATATTTATCTTACAGACTTAGAAAGTTGATAGACTAACAGATTTTGCATTAGCATGAATTTTCTGAAAGATATGAAGTCTGAAACTCAAATGTCTGCCATTATTTTCTGACTCTGGTCCTCAATGATTTGTCAGAAAATCACAACTTATGAGAAACAGGTGGCAAAAATCTTAACATTCTGCAAAAATCTGGACAGTTGAGAGGTATGCTCATGTTTGTCACATCAATACATGCTCCTTGTCAAGAAATCCTATGTCCACCAAATGGTGAATCAGTGTGGTATGTACTGAACATTTTTCTTCAATCCTTGCCAGGTTTCCACAGAATAAGTGCAGACAGGGAGTTTTCCCCATGTGATATGCAGTCAGGCTGATAATCAGAAGTAATGATGAGCCACAGAAGTTTTTTGAGTGATGAGGTACAAGAACAAGGCTGTGAATTAAGTCCAAGATATTGCCCATACACAGGATTTATACGCTTCTCCCTCTCTGTGCTTACTCCTTTTTCAGGACAGGAAAGAAACTGGGCAGATGAATTCTGCAGGATTCAGCTGCAAATGGTATCTATGCTGCACTGGGACATAGAAAAACTCTAGCATTCATGCTGTGGAATCTGATGTGCAGTCAGGAAAATCAGTGGCCTGCAAGTGAGTGCATATCCCAGCTTATAACAGCATAAACCTTCTGTTTGTGCCCCACTCATACAATGTCAGCACAGCTAAGGTACTGGGATTCTCCACCAAAGAAAATAACGGAGAAGGTATGATGGTAAGTCTAGAGCAGCACAGCAGGCATGAAGTAAAAAGAATACATGGAAAAGCAGTAATATAATAAAAAACAAGTTTCAGCCCCTTGCAATAAAAATGCTGTCACACCTTTCAAATGCAAGTCTTCTTACCTGCAGTGCTGTCAGACTGAGAACACTGAACATAAATAGCATTACAAGTTGACTGCTGTGAAACTGATAGGTGTGACACTGACTTTGTTACATGCTTTACTCTGTCTACACCAGGGAATACTTTGTAATACTGTTCTGCTTCATATGCTTCCTAGTGATGACTTTATATGTATGTCTTCCACTAGAGGAGATGTGGGTAGAGAGCCATATTACACTCCACGACCCCAGCATGAAAACGACTACCTGCACGAGTTGAACATGCCCTGCTACACATGCAATAATGCAATGTCCCTCTTGATAGCTTTAGTCACTTTTCTTTGTTTTTTGAATTCCTGAATCCTGGAACATCAGCTTTAAGGAAGAAAACTAATTCCCCTGTAGTCACTTAACATATGCTGTGTATCATTATCACAGGAATAACTTGAACTAAATTTGGAGGTATTTATATGTTTAATATGCCTTTTTTTATTCAAAAAGGAAATTATTAAAAGATGTAAAAAGCAATATTTGTTTCAGGAAACCTAGAAGTCCACCAATAAAGAAAACTGGAATATGCACAGAATCTCAATGCTTAAAGATACTGAGGTACTAAACTTTTTCTGAGTGGTAAAATGGGGTCTTAATGGAAAACCTTGATGAGTAAAATATAGACTACTTAATATCCGAGAGCTTCATTTGTTGCTTTGACTTCCGACTTTCTCCTGAAAAATGGAAAATGTTTATTTTTAGTTATGTATTTAAAATTTTAAAAACAAAGAAAGGAAAAACCAGGGAAAATATATTTTCTGTTAGATAAAGCAGACAGGTGGTCACAGAAGCATGGATTTTATGCGGAAGAAAAAAGAGGCTACACAAACAAAGAGCACAGCAGGGATAGAATCTATTCTACAGAGATTGTGTACATTTCTGTTCCAAAGCTCCATGAAAACTACATAATCATTTTTCATCGCCATGGTTCACAGCAGAAAAGTGTGAAATTGGCATCAGCACTAAAGGAGAGCTTTTGCTAAATAAGGAGCTTTGGTTTCAACTTTAATTTTCATTTCCAGAGCATCTGAATATCATGTAATGAGGATTGTTTTTATTGCATTAAGTAAAGCCTGTCTGGCCTCCACTGTGGGAGAGAATCTGATCCCAGTGAGCCCTCAGACTGTGACATCCGACAGCTACTTGATTTACCTCTAGGCAAAACAGCACTGCTGAGATGATTAAAAATAGAGGAAAAACAGTATAACAAATGAAGGTAAAAAAATAAAGAATTTGGTACCAATGTTAAGGAACAGTACTATGTTGTGCTGTGAAGCTGTAATACAGTTTGAGAAATAAAGAACCAAATTCTACAACACGTTCCATAAAAAAGGAAGACAAGGTAGGCACAAAAGCACTTATGCACATTCCCCATCTCAGAAAACACATAGCCAAGGGATGGTGTAGGGCAGAGGCTGTGTGTAGCACGACAAGTAAAACAGGAGAAGTCCTAAAAGGAGGAAATGGGTTTCAATATATGCACTTGGATTTAGAAAACAGCATTTGTATGTATAAATATGAGTGGTGGGAAAAGAAAGCAATAAATAACATAAGGTTATAGAGGTGCTTTTAGCACAGACTATGCAAAAAGAAAATGACACTGTTAATAAAGTTCTTCAAACCAAGCTGTTACCATTTACACTCTTGTCCTTGGTTAAGAACTATCATTCTATCCACTTAATTTCACAAAATATCAAATGCGCTATGCCATCTTTTCTATTAATAAAGGCATTTGCTGGTTTTAAAAGCATTATAGTCCAGGAGCATTGGCTTGCTCTGTAACAATGAATATCTCCATTAAAAATTAAAACCTCTGTCTCCTTCTTTGTTTAAAATCCCTGCCCTTACTGCTGCCAAGATATGAAGACATGGTGTGAAACTTCATTGTATCTTGTCTTCCATCCCTTAAAATGTTAGAGCCACATCGAGCTGCTCACAAATGTTTTAGATGCTCCCAAAAACAAACTCTGTTATCATCCTGGATCTGGGCCTTGCGCACTAGCCTGACAGAATTTTACATCTCTCTCTCTGTGCCTGTTGATGCCCTGTGTGGTCATTGACCTGTGACCTATCTGTGCCTGTTGATGCCCTGTGTGATCATTCACCTGTGACCTGCTTTTGGTCCTGTTAAACATCCAAACACTACCTTTTATTGGTACTCGGAGTTAATTCATTCTCCCAATATCCTACTTCATTGCATCAGTTTTCTTAATTATATGTATTTTTATAGGACTACAGATGTTAATCTGGGTTTATAAAATAATTTCTTTATCTACACCATATGTATCCAATCATTAAAAACATGTCATGAAAGTGTCTCCTCTTTCCTTGGATCACTTGATACCATCCTGTCTTTTGTGAAAAGTAAATCTCTCTTCAGCATGTTATACTTAATGATGGCAAAATGATCTCATGTAATTGACAAGATGAAAACAAAGTTCCCTCTCACTGTATCTTGAGAGTTGTAAAGTTCAACAAAGGCATACAAAAAGCTACATGGTATCTCCTTCACCATACTATTCAGTGAAGTGTCACAAATCTTTGCCTTTAAAGGCAACACCAGTATTTAGTGCTTCTTTCTGTTTTCTGGACCCAAGTAACATTCTCTTTCCCCATTTATTTTACTTCAGCCTGGATCACCCCCCCCCCCCCCCCCACCACCTTTTCAAGGTTGAAGTGGTCATTTTATCTGCTGCCAAGACATGCATGTTCAATGCCTTGTAAACTTACGTCCACTGCAATGGATCTGGAAGAATTACCGCAGGGGGAGCTAATGCTGAATGAAATACTCGTATAATGGTAGTCCGTCGGTGCCGAATGTGCCTGGCTACTGTCAATGCTTGCACTGTTCCTGTCACACTATTACGGCTTCTGTGAGTACCATGCAAAACTTGCTTCCTTGCAAATTCTAGCAGTCTGTTTATGTATGTTCCATTTTACTCAATTTCCAGGATTCGTACCGATGCTTTAACATAAGGTTGCAAACTAGAAAAACTTCTACACAGATGTCCCATACTGACTGCAAACTACAAGCTGGATACAGTTGGTTATATCTAGACTGATACGCCTGCACAAGTGGCTTTTGAAATAATTCTTCATAAAGTAAGACATGATTCCACTGCAAAATTTTTCCCCCTGATTACCTCCAAAATCTGAATTGACAGCCCAGCCTAAAGTACAAAAGTAGGTTAAATTATCCAACTGTGCTATAGCACCGTAAGAAATAATGTACTTATACAGACGTGCAGGGGAATCAGTCTAGATATAATCAACTGTATCCAGATTGTAGTTTGCAGTCAATATGGGACATCTGGTTGGGAGGGTGGCCTAATGGTTAATGTGTTTGCCTTACAAACACAGGGTGCAGGGTTTGAGTCTCACAAACGATAATTGGCTAGGCTTAAAATAGCTTGCAAGGGCAGTTAGCCTAGTACTAATCTATGAACCTATGAACCTATGTAGCCCTGCTGCAATAAAATAAAATGACTAACCAGCCAAGATGAGGGCAACTGTTTAAAAAATTCAGCGCTTTTGTTCCAGTTTCACTTGTAATGTAGGCTTTCTTCAAAACAAACCCGTATTACATAATAACATCTTAAATAATTTTTCACTTTGTCACCTTCTGAATCAGTTGCTTTATATAAATTAATTGACAAGGCGAACTTCTGATTCATGAAATCAGACAAAGGAAAATGTTCAGTCATTGTGTCACAATTAGATTAGTTTAGCTTGCTAAACATCATTTTTTATAATATCATTGATAAAATTTTATTCGAGTTACTGGATCAAGGTGAAATTGATTTTGCACCTTATGACTTTATGATTTTTTAACAGTTCCCTAAACTTGGAATTATTGAAGATGCATAAAAATTAGATTAATCCTTTCAGGCCCATTATAGCAGCCAATGGCTGTAAAACTGAAGGAATTTTTGCAAACAATGTAGAAGCATCAATACTGAAAGTATCTTATTTTTTTTAAACACACACAACTTTGTTATTAACAGTAGATATGATTGTTATAATACAGGTTTAGTGTATATAGCTAAGTATTCCAATTGTGAATGTTTTTATGCAGGTAAATCCACTAGAAAATTAGCAAAACATATATATATGAACATAATTTTGACTATATAAAATAAAAAACATTCATTGAATTGTTCAAAGTTTAAAAAGTCTGAATTTAAAGTGTTGGTTCAACTGCATCTGGACAGCAGGGGAGGGGGGTTATCATGCTTTATTAGAACTCCAAGAGTTGCAGTGGCAACTATTGCTATTAATCCCACTGGTCTTAATGATCTATTAATATAAAATGTTGTTGTTGTCTTTCGGCTTTTCCCGGTTAGGGATCGCCACAGTGGAACTCCTGTCCACTAATGATTGGCAGTAGATTTTCACGAACGCCAAGGTGCCAGCTCGACATTCAACCTTCAATGAAGGCATGCCCATTTACGCATGTCTTTCGAACGCCCACCCAACCGCGGGAAGGATATGCAGACTCCACACAGAAGGCACTCCCGTACTCCAGCTGAGAATCGAACGGGAGAACCTCTTGCTGTGAGGCAACAACGCTACCGCTGCACCACCGCGAAAGTCTGATTCTACTAATATAAAATGTGTGTTAAAAACAGAGGCTGTTAATATATATACTTACTTTATCAGCTTAAAGTTTTCACATTTAAGTTTTGTTTTATTGCAGTTAACTACGTCTATGTCTAAAATATCTGTCGGGTGACTTACTAGAGAAGTCTTCAGTATCTAATTCTATTATTCATGGACTTTTTCGTACTTGTTGCTTTTTTCTTGTAAACTATACAGACAGATTTCAAACAGTTCAAGTGTTTATTTAAATCATCTTAAGTGACTAATAGTGGCAAAAAATAGATTTAGCTGTAAATCTAATGAGTGGTATATTATAGCAATAACCCACGCCTGGGTGTGGGTAATGCTGGATTTACCCACGGTTGGTGTGGCCAAACATAGACAACCGTGGCCAAACATAGACAACCGTGGATTCTATGTTAACCCAGTGGGTAATGCTGGATTTACCCACGGTTGGTGTGGCCAAACATAGACATCCGTGGGTAAATCCAGCATTATCCACACCCAGAAGTGGGTTATTGCTATTATTCAATGACATTATTTAAGAAAAAAAATACTTACTTTTCTTAAATAATGGCATTGTATAATGCCTCCTTGCTGCCCTTCCACAGCTGTCTGGTATTCTGCTGCAGTTCTGATGTACTGCACATGCGTATGCTTATGCAGTACATCAGAGCTGTGGGTGGAAGCAACGGAGAAAGCAAGATCTCCGTTGCTTTTTACAAAGTGTCTTGCTATGTTAAAGGAGTTTAACATGGCGAGACAATTCTCCGTTGCTTTTTTTAAATCTGTCTCGCTATGTTAAACCCATTCAACATTGCGAGACAACTTTAAAAAAAGCAACGGAGAAAGGAAGATCTCAGTTACTTTTTTTTAAAGCTGTCTCGCTATGTTAAACTCTTTTAACATAGCGAGATTATCTAAACAACGGAGATCTTGCGCTCTCCGTTGTAAAAAGACATACCAATGGAAAAGTCTGGGAGACGGACCTTTTCCATTAGTATAAGTCTGATTTACTGACCAATCAGCAATATTAATGGAGGGGTAGTTGTATAATTGACCTTTTATAATTCCTGCGAGAGTGTCTATGTGGGAAAGACCAACAATGTATAATTTTACACCTTAAAATAGTTTTTCTTCTGCTGAATCTGTACTTTGAAAGATGAGTACTTTATGTTTCATATACCTGGTCATTTGCTTTGTATTGTTGCTCACATCTTAATATAAAAAAATATTAAATTGTCATTATTTTAGCAACTATCCCTGCATAATCCTAATCTACTGCTGCTTTCTAAGGTAGAAAACCCACATATATTTAAGCAGCTTCTTTTGTTAAATACGTTATGCTTATAAGAGGTTTCATTATACCTACCTTAAATTGCACTTAAGCAAACTTGTAAAGAGATTAAGGAAGCCATTATGAAGGTCAAAGCTGAGTATGAACTTACAATAATCTCTAAAACCAAAAACTACAAATCAAACTATGTCAGAAAATTAAGAACTAACACCCAACAATTTGTTCTTCTTTCAGCTTTTCCCAGTTAGGGGTTGCCACAGCGGAACTCCGGTCCACTAATAATTGGTAGTAGATTTTTACGGTGCCGAGGTGCAAGCTCGATGCCCAACCTTCAACGAAGGCACACCCATTCACGCATGTCTTTTGAATGCCACTCGACAGCGGGGAGGACATGCAGACTCCACACAGAAGGCGCTCCAGCCGAGAATCGAATGGGAGAACCTCTTGCTGTGAGGCGACAATGCTACTGCTGCACCACCGCGGGTGTATAACTAACACCCAACAATGTTCAAAGCTAATCTACAATAACAATTCAAGCTTTGATCCAAATGAAGTAGCTAATATCATAGCTGACAAATGTTGTGTAATTTTTGCTCTATCTGCAGTTATAGCTATTTCATGTATTCCACAGCCCCAGTCACCCCCTTTAATTATTACAAAAGTTTTCTCAGCCCTCTCAAAAGCTAAGAACACATCATCCATGGACCCTAAAAATATACCAAGTTGCTTATCGTTGCCAGATATGGCCTTTCTGGACCCCCTATTTAACCTCTTTAATCTAAGCCTCTCCACTGATTACATTTCCAAAACCACTGTAATGCCATTATGCAAGGATGACCCAACCATGGACCCCAGTAACTGTAGGCCATTAGTCTCACTGGCATTGTTTGCAAAGCTATGTAGTGTATTATCTCAAACCTCATTAAAATGAACATTGAAAACCTCTGTTGGATCTCATTAATTCAGCTTTGTCAAAAAAAGAACTTGCCTCTTTTAACCTTATAATTTCTGTGATAAAAGTAACCAAAGCAATGGATAGTGGTTACCTTAACCTAGCCAAGGCCTTTGACATTATTCTCCATGAAGGCATGATTGATGCACTTGTAAATCTGAATATAAATCCTTATGTTGTGAGGGGCATAGCTAACTGTGTGGTTAACTTCTGAAAGCAATAAAGTTACCAGTGGTGTACCACAGGGTTCAGTATTGGACCTTCTCCTATTTTGTATCCATTTTTTCAGTCTTTCAGGGCAACAATCCTGGCCTTTTGGTTATCCAAGTTTGCAGATAACACAAGTTGGCTGTTCGATCTTCCACTGACTCACAGTTGCCCCAACATGTGTTATACTAAGTTAACAACTGCTGTAAGGACAACGGTCTCAAATTAAATGTGAACAAAGGTAGCACAGTTCATTTTAGTAAGCAAAACATTTCGACATATGATATAGTTGACACACTAATCTAATCTGACACTGTTGTAAGAGATCTTAGGCAATCTTGTTACAGTAGAGAGTCGATTATCCAAACGTCGATTATCAGAAACGCCAATTATCAGAACCAGCCTTCCAAAGTTTTCGGGTAGGAAAAATCATAAAGCCTGAATTTGTAAACATAGTATTTGCTTGAGCATGCCTTTTGAGCTTGTAGCCAGCTTGTGTATGAACAATATCCATTGGAATCACTAAATGCTTGAAAAGTGTATTCCTGCATGCAGAAAAAAACATGTTATAAGTTTTTTATGCAGTTCAATTATATGTTTGATTATCTGAACAATTTGATTATCTGAACTACCCTAGGTCCCAATTAGTTCTGATAACTGACTCTGCTGTAATTTCTCATTTGTTTATCATGTCTCTGCAGCAGTTTTGAAAGCTTTCTATCTGGCTCATCCTAACTCCCAAAGGTATCTCCACTAGAGGTGAAGAAGTCTTAATTCCTCCTTACTTGCAAATCATCAGACCCATTACTGAATACAGTGCAACATTTGGTATATATTTGTTTGAACATATCACTCAATGTGAGAGACCTCAGAGATTCATAATTAGAGATCTATGGCCTTAAAGTATTGGATGTTCTTCATCTCACATTGCTGCAGTCATAACCTGTGGGTAGTCCGCTGTCCTCGGTCGGCCCGAATACCAAAGTATTAGGCTGGCGTCGGTCATGGGCGCTCAGATCTGACGTCAGTGCGTCGTGGTATTAAAGCGCATGACCGACGTCATATCCTCGGTCCTTTTTGCCGCATGGTCCGAAGCAGAAGCAGCGTTTGCAAGTGCCGTTCGGCGTTCTGAAATTTTCGTATTCTGAGTTTCAGACCGAAACCAAGTTGGGCTAAGTACCCCGTTGGGGAATATTTTTGTTTCTTCTTGCCTCAGTTAATTCCGGATGTCAGAAAAAGTGAATAATTGTATTTCTTGTGGGAAACAGATACCGCATAGGGATTACCACTCTCTCTGTATTCCTTGTTTGGGGCCTGAGCACGACGTAGTCGGGTGTCGCTTTTGTGCTAGATTTAATAAGTGCACCATTAAACGTAGGTTAGATTGAGCTAGGCTTGTCTTCGGTAAGCGGTGTAATTACAATATGCCGTCAGATCCTCCGACTACCGCTAAGAAGCGCAAGGAAAAATCGTTAAGGTCCAAGCAGGATGAGTCGTCCGTTCCGGACGCCGGTTCTTTAGAAACTACGGTGGAATCTGTAGATCCAGCCGAGGTTTCAGTTGAGTCTCAGGGGGAGCCGTTAATTTTGCAAGATGTGGCCTCTCAGGAGTCAGGTCAGGCTGAGGGGGCCTCTCAGGTTACTGTACTCCCTTCTTTGCCTAAGGTGGTTAGGCCTTCTCCTTCTGGCTCTAAGGTACCTTCCAAGGTCAGGCCTGGTTTGCCTTTCTCTGGTGTCAGTCCTAGTTCTGCAGGTGCTGTGCCTAAAAAACACATGCTTAAAATGGCAGAAGATTTGATTTCCTTTATCAGGGGTTCTATGCCCCCTCCAGATAAGAGGCCTAGGGTGGAGCCAGAGGTGGAAAGTTTGGAACAGGCTTCAGATTATTCAGAGTCTTGACTGAAGACATTCAGGATTTTCCTCCTTATTCTGATTCAGGCAGAGGATTCCAGTCCTTCTGCGTCTCCTCCAGAGGATTTTTCTTTTTCAGAAACCCTGCATTGTATGAGGGAGCATTTTAAATGGGAAGGTCAGGATTTGTCAGATTCGAAAGAGGCTTAGGGAATTTTTGTTTTTACCACAACATCGGCCCTTAGCTATACCTCCTGTTTTGGATGTTGTTCAGGATGTTTTCTCTGAGGCTTCTCTTAATCCAGATTCTTTGCCTCCTGCGCCTGTTAAGCCAGATAGGTATTACAGCGTGCCAGAGGCTCATAAATATCTGTATAAGAGCCCAAGGGCTGACCCAGAAACTATTAGCCAGGGTCCTAAGGGTGTCAGGGCTTCTGTTGTAAAGAACCCAGTTCCTATGGATAAAGATTCTAGAGCTTTGGATAGGTGGGGTAAGAAAGTGTATACCTCTTCCACTCTAGCAATGAGGGCTTTGAATTGCCAGTTTCATATGTTGAAGTACCAGAATTTTCTCCTTACTCAGTTAAAATCTAAGGTAGATGCTTTGGCAGAGGGCATAGAGTGTAAGGAATTGCAGGATTTGGTTCATGCCTCTGATCAGGTGGGTAAGCATTCTTTGCAGTGTGGTTTCGATGCTTTACAGGCTTCTTCCAGGGTGGCTGCCACTGGATCAGTTATTATGAGGCACGCCTGGCTTAAGGATCAGAACTTGTCAGAGCATGTTAAGGCTAGAATTTTAGATGCTCCTTTGCAGTCTGAAGTTTTGTTTGGTTCTCCTGTGGAGTCTGTCTTAAAGAAAATGGAAGACAAGGCTAAGTCTATGCAGACTGTTAAAGATTTTTTGCAGGTGCAGCCCCCTAAGTTTAGCAGGAAATGACCTACTAAGGGATGGGCTTATCCTTCTTCTGATTTACAGTCTCGGGGTAGATCTAGACGTGGTAGGGGCAGAGCTCAGGGTTCTTTCAGGCCTAGAACATGGAGTTCCCCTGCACAGTCTACAGGTGAGGGCAGGGGCCAGTCCTTTCGTAAGCAGGCCCAATGACCTGCATCTTCAGCTGCCAGATCCTTCCTGTCTGGCAGCTCCTTTGGGAGGAAAGCTGGCATTCTTCAAGCAAAACTGGCTTTTAGTCACCCAGGACAAATGGGTGTTGGACAATATAGACCGAGGCTACAAGTTTTATTTCCACCCATTGCCTCCTTTCAAAGGCATAAAGCACAACGAAAAAGTTGAGGTAAAAAACACACCTTTATCAAACACAAAGCTTTCAGGTACACACAACATCTTCATACAGGTACACTTTATCAACAACGTAACACATAAAACATTAATTACAGGGTGTGTAACATTTAACTTGTGTCTTGTGTTATAAAAAGTCTTCTATATCTTGTGTGAACAATGTTGTTCAACTCAACTTTAGATTTTGCTCTACTGTGCGTGTATTTTTAATAGTTTGATTTTAATGCACCTGTTATCATTGATTAAGCGTCTACCTGTACCTGAAAGCTCGTGTTTGGATAAAATGTTGTTTTACCTCGATTTTTTTTTGTGTTTGTACTTTTGACTCTGCAGCAGTATATACTTGGTGTTCCTTTCAAAGGCATGCCAGACGTTCCTCCTCGGCAAAGGGTAGAGGCTCACAAACAGATTTCTTTACTTCTTCAAATGGGGGCTATACAGCAGGTTCCCCCATCAGAAGTGGGCCTAGGATTTTATTCTCGCCTGTTTCTCGTACCAAAGAAAGGAAACACTTGGAGGCCAATTTTGGATTTATCTATCCTCAACACATACCTGGACATTCCAAAATTCAAAATGTTGACGTTGCAACAACTTCTGCCTCTGTTGGGCAAAGATCACTGGATGGTAACTCTGGATCTCAAAGAGGCTTATCTTCATGTTCCTATCAGGCCCAGTTGCAGGAGGTTCCTGCGTTTTCGGACTGGGACTTTACATTATCAGTTCTCTGCATTGCCCTTTGGCTTATCTACTGCAGGGTGTTTACAAAGGTTCTGGCTCCAGTAATAGCCTTCTTAAGGTTAAGAGGAATACAAATTTACCCTTATTTGGACGATTGCCTGATTCTTGCTCAAGACAAAAACAAGCTACTTCACCATCTACAGTATGTTATGGCAGTGTTAAGGTGCCTAGGGTATTCTGTGAGCGAAACAAAGTCCAGTCTAGTACCCTCTCAGGAAATGTGCTTTCTGGGTGTGAGACTGAATACAGCTTCCCAGATGGCTTTTTTGACCCTGGACAAACAGAGAAACCTTACACTTTACTTCCAACAATTGTCTCTGGTCCAGGCTGACTGCAAGGACAGTCCTTCAAGCCTTGGGGTTCATGGCATCTTGTATTCTGGTGCTTCCCAATGCCAGGCGGCATATGAGGAAGCTACAATGGTATCTCAAAATGTATGGGCCTTAACACTGCCACGATCTGGACACTGTCATTCAGATAATACCTTGCATTCAAAGGAATTTTTGTGGTGGGCTCAGGAATGTCACCTAAACAAGGGACTCTCTGTGACCCGACCAGAGGCGAGTCAGATCTTAACGACAGATGCCTCGGACAAGGCTTGGGAGCTCACCTCAATGGAAAATGGGTTCAGGACACGTGGCCTGCCAGACTTCAACATTTACATATCAACTTGAAGGAGATGTTAGCAGTCCAATTTGCATTGATGGCTTTCAAGGATCTACTTCACCCAGGACAAGTGTTGATTCAAACAGACAACACAACTGTCATGTGGTACATCAACAAGCAAGGGGGAACCCATTAGGTACCCTCTTTGCAGGCAAGCTATGATTTTGTGGGAGACTGCTCTCAGTTTGCACCTCACTCTTCAGGCAAGGTTTCTGCCAGGAGCACAGAACTCCTTAGCAGATGTTTTGAGCAGACAGATGGTGGATCCCCATGAGTGGAAATTGGATCCTCATGTATTTCGACAGTTGACAGTGATATGGGGGACTCCAGACATAGATCTGTTCGCTTCTCCACTAAATTTCCAGTTGCCAAAGTTTTGCACAAAGATGTTTCATCCAACAGCTTGGAAAGTGGATGCTCTATCATTCAGTTGGAGCAATCTTCACGTCTATGCCTTTCCTCCTCTGCCTCTCCTTCCCAAGGTGCTCTTGAAGGTCAGACAAGACAAGCCCTCCATGATTCTAATAGCTCCAGATTGGCCTCGACAGCACTGGTACCCTCTGCTGAGGAGTTTAGTACGGAGCCTCCTTGGCCTTTGCCTTCAATTCCACACCTTTTGTCTCAGGCAGGCAATCATTTCCTCAATGTCAGGATTCAGTCCCTGCATCTAACAGCCTGGCATATTCTGTTCTAGAACCTGGAGGGTCGCAGCTTCCTCAACAAGTTTTGAATGTTATTTTGGAGGCCAGAAGGCCTAGTACAAGGAAAGTTTATGCTGATAAATGGAGGAGATTTTTTATGTGGAGCAAAGCAAAGAGCTTTGATGTTTCCAGGCCTGATTTGAGTGTTTCTCTTCAATATCTTACGGAATTATTAGACAAGGGTTTGTCTTTCTCCTCTGTAAAAGTTCATGCTGCAGCCATTTCTGCTCACTATGACTGTGACCCACCATTATTCTCTCATCCTTTGTTTAAGCAATTCCAAAGAACATAAGACCCCCGCGTAGAGCTCCTACTCCTTCCTGGGATCTCAATTTTGTGTTGGAAAAGCTTACTTTACCTCCTTTTGAACCTGCAGCTACGTCTGAGTTAAAGTTTTTGTCTTGGAAGACTGCTTTTTTGTTGGCCATTACATCTGCTAGAAGGGTTTCTGAATTACAGGCTCTCATGGCAGTTGAACCCTTCTTGATATTTCATAAGGATAGGGTCTCCCTGCGTACTAACCCTACTTTTATGCCTAAAGTGGTTTCAAATGTGGCCTTGAACCAATCTATTCATTTGCCTACTTTTTATGCTGATCCCCAAAATAAAGGGGAGAAAATTTTGCACACTTTGGATATTCACAGGCAGTTGCGTTATTATTTGAGCAGGACTAAAGGGTTCAGACAGTCTCAACAGTTATTTGTTTCTTTTGCTGTGGCCTCTCAGGGGAAACCTGTTACAAAACAAACTATTTCTAAGTGGATTGGCCATTGTATTGCTTTTTGTTATTCTAATCATGGTAAGGAGATTCTGGCTGGAATCAGACCTCATTCCACTACGGCTACTGCCACTTCTACTGCCTTTTTAAGGGGTGTAGCTACTAAAGATATTTTGGAAGCAGCTACTTGGAGTTCAGTGCACACTTTTTCTAAACATTACCATCTCCCTCTTTATTCCAAATCTAGGGCTGGATTTGCCACTGCAGTCTTACAGGGCATGTTAGCAGCTCCCAATGCTTTATGATTTTGCCAACCTCCCTTTACCTTTGCTTTGGGATTCTACCCACAGGTTATGACTGCAGCAATGTGAGATGAAGAACATAGTACAGTTTTGTACCTACCATAAATGTAGATGTTTGAAGATCCACATTGCTGCAGTCAATACCCTCCCTCCTTCCCCTCTGTAGTTTGGAGTGGTTGTATGGTTTGGGTGGTAGAGGTTGTTTGTACATAGGTTTTCCCATTTTTGGCTGTGACCTTTCTTTTTAGGGCCTTCTGACATCTGGGGCAAGAAAAGACTGAGGATATGACGTCGGTCATGCGCTTTAATACCACGACGCACTGACGTCAGATCTGAGCGCCCATGACCGACGCCAGCCTAATACTTTGGTATTCGGGCCGACCGAGGACAGCGGACTACCCACAGGTTATGACTGCAGCAATGTGGATCTTCGAACATCTACATTTATGGTAGGTACAAAACTGTACTTTATTGGTACAGAATGGCAGCCCTCTATCTGCACTCAGTCTCTTACATACTCCTCCACAGAGATCTTTGTCTAGCCTTTTGAACCATGAAAGATCCAACCCTTTTTGACATCATTTTGAGCCACAAAGATCCATCCCTTTTTAACCCCCTATTCCTTCACAAAAAATACCAGTTTAGTGTACCGGCCTGCAGACGAGTGCCTATTATTTACCTATGAGCCTAGTAACTTAGTGCACAACTCCCATTCCCTGACTACTTGACATGATAATGCAGAATGTATGAAAGTTGTGCAAAATCTTATATGACTTAACCATATTTTTTTGATGATACTGTTGGGGGTAGCTTGTCTCTGTTGGTCTAACGGCTATCTCTGGGTTTCATGCACCTCCTCTTTAGTACTGCCCCTATCCTGAAGCAACTGGCTTTCATGCAATCTTTCCCTACTAGCATGCCAACCAGTCTGCTGCAAATGAATTAGGGCTGTCTTTTCATGCAGAGCCTCAATTTTTGCGAACATCTGGAAGTACAGGTTCGGATCCCCCAATTACTCTTATGTACAAAGTGGGTTTCTTCATGATGGATGCTTGCTGCAGGCTTAAATTAGAACATGCACAAATGAGACAGTCACACAACAGACTCTGCTAGTTGAGCCATTCTTCTCATACGCAGATGTACATTTATTTTTTATAAGGATATAACTGCATTAGTAAAGACCAAGTCTTAAGTAGATTTAATATTGCAGGTATTTAACATTTTATTTCACTTGCTGTAAGTATGAATGTATTTACAGAGACTATCATACTAAAATATGTAGAAACAATATATTAACAGATGTGCATAAAAACAGTAAATAACAGCACACTATTTTAAAGTGACTTTAACTTCACTAATCACACACAGCAAAGACACAACAGTAGTTTTGAGCTTCAATTAATTCAAAAATGTTTTACTAGGTCAACAATAAATCTAGAAGATTAACATTTTACTAAGAGAAAAAAGTAGGTTAAGACTACTTTTGATAAGATGCAAAGTACAAAAGTTTGAAAAGGTTGATTTAATCATCTATTAATGGTCAGAATTCTCTTCCTCTGCTTTCACAAACAAAAATGCCTACAAGGGGAAAAAAAAAATTGCTGCAAGTGAGAGATAAAGGGAAAACCTATATAATATGGTACAGCATGCTTCTAAGCACAACATGTCTCACAGGGGGTGAAAATAGTTTTACATGATGATATTTCCAAACGGAAACAGTGAGTTGCTGTATAATACAGAGAAAACGACAGATGCTAACTCTGTTCAGCAAGTTAGTCTTTATTTGGTTTCATTGGTGACTGATGTGATGTCACAAGAGAAACAGTGTGGGAGAGCTGTGGAACCCTCTGTATCTACTAGGGAGCATAACAACCTTGGCAGCCCCTCTTTATCTACATGTGGCACATACACTTTTTATCTTGGGTCACCTTTCACCTTACCACTAAACTAAACTCCTTCTGTCCTGTATTGTTTCAGTGTAAAGTTTAACCTGCTGGCAGCATTCCCATTGATAAAAGTAACTTAACCAGGCTTTTGCCTGAGAAGTACTGACTAATGTCCATCCTTTTCTGGACTCCATATTGAAAAAGTTAACATCTGTCTTCATGAATACAATCCCCTTTTGCAGTTGCTAACTTTATTAACCTGCGCAATTTCACCCAAACTATAAGATGTCCCACTTGCACTAACAAACTCTCCAACAAACAGTGATTACTAGACTGGATATTAACCAACAGGCCAAACTTAGGGCACCAAGCTGGCTGTCTACCAGTCACACTAAGTGAGCATGCCCCTACATATCTAGTCAAGAAAAGTATTAAAATCCAAGCCTGCATTCCCTTCAAATACACCTGTAACAAGAAAAACTTCTCCCGATACTTTTTCTACTACTGGAACAATGTGACTGGTCTCCACTAATACATCTACCACTACACCTTTCAGTGGAATATTTCAACAATTTCTTTGACATCCTAAATAATCTTGCCCCCACCAGGAAAACATGCCACAAAGCCAAACTGCTATCATGGCTGTCAAATGATACTAAACTCCAAAAAAACATAGAGATAGAGCCTGGTCACTATATCATACCACCAAAAACAAAACTGATTATACCCGTTACCAGCAACAAAGAAACCAAGCTAAGAAAAAAAATCATCCACGATAAAAAAAAAGAACTTACTTTCTCACCTGCCAACAAAAGCACCTGTGCAACACACAAAAGTTCTGGCAAAATATCAACCACTTCCTTAAGCCCGGCAAAACATTCACCCCTGCTCCCTCTACATCTAACACCACTGAACCCTTAGCCTCACAGTTTAACTCGCACTTTATTAACTCTGTCACCACACTCCTACATGGCAAACATAACCAACTACTCCTAGTCCCCCCCACCACTGACAAAACAAACTTTCTCCTTTAAACCTATTCAAACTGCCTACATCAAAAAACTCCTAAGTAAACTAAAACCCTGCTGTCTTGCTGCTGATCGCTGATTAGCTACCCAACGAATTTCTAAAGTTAGCCACACCATCCATTGCTTATCCCATATCCATTCTGATAAATTGCTCCATCTCAGAACAGTATGTGCCTCACCTTTGGAAACTTTCTCACATCATACCCCTCCACAAGGGCAGTCCCTCTAGAGATATTTCTAACTACCGACCCATCTCCATCCTTTCTCCCATAGCTAAAATCTTAGAAAAATGTATTCACCAACAATTAAAGAATCACCTCACCACGAACCACCTACTATCCAGCTCACAGCATGGCTTCAGACCCAAGCATAGTAAAACACTGCACTAATATCCTTTACTGATAATATTCATTGCCTCAAAAATGAAGGACCGCTAGTTTTAGCAATTTTCTTAGATATGTCAAAATCTATGCATTTGACACCGTATCCCACCAACTACTTATCAATAAATTGTCAAATTTTAATCAGCCCTAACATGGTTCCACAGCTACCTGTCCAACTGACAAAAGGCTACACAATGGGAGAACACCCTCTCACCAAAATTACCAGTATCCACTGGGGTACCCTAAGGATCCATATTTGGCCTCCTTCTCTTTGTTATATTTAACAACAACCTAAATTTGGCCACCCAACTTGCCACTATCATCCAATATGCAGATGATTCTTCTTTTATTTGCTCATCCTCCTCCCACACAAAACTTTAACACAAAATGCAAAAATCTTTTCAAGAAATTGAAAATTACCTCTCCGTCCATAAAACCACCTTAAATCCAAACAAGACCAAGTTAATGACTTTCACAATCAAGTCATCTAACCTCAGCTCGCTACCCCTCACCATTTACTCCCTCTGTTGGTACAAAAATTGAACCTACCAATCAGACCAAACTCCTAGGGGTTACCATAGATAAAAGACTACATTTTGATATACACATCTCCCTAACAATTAAAAAAGTCTACTCCAAACTAGGAGCCCTCTATAGGGCCAAACCATACCTTACGTGCGAAGCTAGACTAGCCACAGCAAGATCTCATTTACTATCTAACCCTCCTCTACTGCTCTCATATCTTCACTAACCTATGCAAAGCTGACCTTAATAACCTAGAGTCTTGCTACAGCAAAATTCGCTACAAATATTCTCCATAAATCCTACCATTGCACCATTCTTTAACAACTCAACTGGCTGGAACTTCCAAACCTGTTAAGACTAAACCAACTGACCTTTGCCCATAAAATCATACACAACCCAAACAACTGCCCTGCACTCTCAAGCCTGGTCCAATCTAACTCCAACTGCAGATCCCTTAGGTCCGCTAACAGACTTATGCTGAAATTAACCCAATCTCACAACTATCATGGAGACTCCCTCTTCTATAAAATAGCTAAGGACTGGAATACTATTAGTAAACAAACCTAAAATTACCTCAGCTTGTCCTCTTTCAAAAAAGCCTAAAGGATTATCTCAATAGCAACAGGCTCTGCCCTGTATTACTCCTGGCTAGTTCCTTCTCCTATCTACCTCACAGCTCCCCTCTTGCATACCTCTCTGCATGACCTATAGCACCTAGTGTTTATACTCTCATTTTTGCCTTTTTTTTTTTTTTTCAACTGACTCTCATATACTCTGTTAAAATCTGTTTATCTCTACTTGAATCTGTATCTTCTTTTTCAAACTAACTAGCATATACAATGTTCGTATGCATTTATCTCTGCTCTACATACTAGATGTTCATATGGATATTGCAAATTGTTACTTTTCACCAAAAGTGGTGTACAGGATTACACTTTTTCTCTCCTATGTATTTTTTGTAATTGCACATTTTTGCTATCTTTGTGTGTAATATCTTGGAATGTTTAACTAATTGTAACTGCACTGGAGCTTTTCTTCCCGGGTCTCCGCTAAAAACTGGCTACTTGGCCAGTCGGATACTACCCCAGTTAAATGTAAATGTGCAGGAATGTTTCTGCAAAGGACAATAGTACAGCCACCCTTCATGAAACTGTGTTGTATTCATTCTGTTCTCAATAAAAGCTGACTAGTCAGGTATGACCGTGGAGCTGACACAGATGTATGGTGTACTTCTAGACTGTTTAATGCTATCTCAAATCAGCATTTTCCATCCACAACTGGTAAGGACTAATTCATTGACTAAACAGGAAGTTAAACTGGCCTTAGACTACCTTCCCTTCCCTACATCAGGAGTTGAGTACTGGATCCTTGTTTATTTTTCTTTTAAATGTTAATGCCCTGGGTGGATACTGCTGCATGCAACTGATGCAGCCTCAAATGCCACCCTTTCTGGCTCCTTGACCATTGGTAGGCTTGAATGCCAAGGACCATTTTGCATGACATCAAGTATTCAAAGTACATGGAAGGATGTGTGTGCACCAGCTTGTAAGTACACACACATGAAAAACAGAAACTATGGAATATAATGCTCCTGATACATTTCAAAAATAGCTTTATTAACAAGAAAATAAGTCCAGACTAACTTCACCTAATATGAAATAAGGGTTTGATGGTCTTAAAACAAATAAGTCTTTGCAAATCACAGACACAGTCTGTTGTTTACACAACTCTTTTGCACTAGAATTTTCAGTAGCAGAAATAAAACTTCTGTGGTCTACATTTAAAAGCACAATATATCCAGTACTGAGCAAAACAGATATTAAATATTGTCCTTCACTCCTACGTCCGATATAAATATCCCAAAGAATTTCTTCTGGTAGGTGATACTTCTGACTGGTTATCTTGGAGAGCTGATACTCTGATCTTCACTGTATTGTTAAGGAACTCTTCCAGATTCCTCTGGAACTTCTCTCCTCTTCTGTCTCTGACATCCTTAAATACCTTGAGGTTGCACCCAAGGGCTACTTTGCAAAGGGCAAAATCCCCCCTCCCTTAACGGGGTAAGCACAACGCTTGCTGCACTTTCAACAATGGTAACAGTAACTCTAATACAGTGGTACTTGTGTAAGTAAATCACAGTACACTTTCTAAGTAGAAACCACCATGCTATGTTCAATCTGATTCTCTCTCAGCTTCTAAATGCTCAGGACAGGCCATCTACATTGTGGTGGCTGACATCAGAATGATGCTGGATGTGAAACCAGAATGGCTGAAGGGATGAGGCCACACTGTAAAGCTTACCATTCTATTCTTAATACTGATGCAACCATAGCCATGGTGCATGGTTGGTTTCAGAACAAACACTCTTTCCAAAAGGTAGTGGGAGAGGTAGTACCTTCTTCATAAGCTTACATTTTTGAGAACCAGCACCAAATCTCAGAACATTTGTTTTTTATGGAAGGACACTGAAAAGGCACTTTCAGGCTTGCCTCACAACTACTGGACTCAAGGATCCCCGACAGTCTAGATTTTTCACTTGCCCGTAGTATGAAGGCTATTTTGGTTCAGGTGGTCTGTGATCTCCTTATGCAAATGAGATAAGTGGTATTATTTAGTATGGTGGATCTCTACTGCATTTGACACTACTGAGCATCGTATTTTTATTAAGCATTTATGATCTTATTGCTGTATCTCTTCTAAAGTATTGATGTGATTCGTGTCTTACTTTTCTGACCATTCTTGTAATGTTTGCTCAGAAGTTAACACCTCCTCCTCCTATCCTTGTGTGGAGTGCCACAGGACTCCATCTTAGGCATTTTATTCTTTACAGTCTACTTGTTTCCATTGGAAGATGACACAGAAAGACATACCACTCTTATGCTGGATTCCCATCTTTACTGCTCCTTTTCTCAGGATGACATGGCAAGTTTGTATTCCCTTACTGGCAACATTCAGGATGAACATTTTAGGTTTATCCGCTTATCCTCAGTCTGCTGAAACTCCGCACCTTCAAAACTCTGACAGTTCATGAGACCCACAGGAAATTTTCCACTCTATCACTTTCCAGTTTTATCCTTTAAGGTTGTAATAAGCTTGAGTTTGCTGGCAAAATGCGTAAGTGACATGTAATACTGAACTGTAGGTAGACTTACTTGGGCCAAGTATCTGCCATTATGGAATCATATTTCCATTTGCAAAATATCTGCTTTTGTGGAATAATCATGTTTCCATTTACAAAATATCTCCTGGACTACACATCTTACACCTCCGGCTGACCTCTCAGTCGTGGTTCATTCCCTGACCATTTCCTGGCTGGATTATTGTAATGTCCTGTACTTGAACTCTCAGATTCCGAGTGTGAAGGCTGACAGCTTAGCTAGATAGGATTTTGTAAATAATTCTGTCATTGTAAATATTAATATGATCCACAGACTGGTGTAACAAATGTAAGAAAATTGTGTTATGTCCTGAGCTTCAAAAATGTAATTACAGTGCACCCTGCTGAAAGAAAGTTGATAAGTGTAGCATTTTATGACTGTTTGATCTCAAGCACAGAGACAGGATGTCTGTTCTGGAATTTCTTTCTATTGTTTTAAGACGAGAGATAATTACTAGGTTTTACATGTAAAATGTCTCTTATTGCTGTGGCTTCCTGCAGGTGCAGATTACAAAAAGAAATGTTAAAATTCTAAGTTCTGTAAGCTTAAGAAACTAAATATGAGAAGTGACAAGAATGATGTAATGTGAAATGACTCGGCAGTACTGTGTATGATCAACTTAAGGGACTCGGCAGTACTGTGTATGATCAAGTTAAGGGCTATCTCAGAAAGAAAGATAGCATTTTGTATCTCGTCTTGGATTTAGTAAGAACACCCACTCACCAGCACTTGCTTGCTCTGTATGTAAGTACTATTTAGAACACTGATTTCTCTTAGAGATAGATAGAAAAAGCTAGATTAGTCTAGCTGTTTTCTATATTTATGTCAGACTATCCTACAATATTGTTTTAAAGTATTCCCTGTGATTTCTGAACTCTAATGTCAATGTGAACTCTGTAATGTCATTGTGTTGAAGTAATAAGTATAGTCTTGCGTTTTTATCATTTATTAAATATTTTTAAACCTTTCAACTGTGGATGTTTTGTGTAGAGATAATGTAAACTCTAGAATACTTACATGTATTTGGTGATACTGTATAAAGCCACTCTAATCGCCTTGCTGATTGTCACACTTACTAATTGGATAATAACATTACACAATGAAATTGGTCACCCTTTGGTAAGGGCCTTATAGTAGCTGATAATAGTGGTTGGTGACAGTCAGTACTACCTTATAGTCTGGGCAGAAAGGGGGCATAGATGGAGAACCTGTGCAAGCCTTCCCCAGGAGTGTCTGTGTGTTTGTATATAATTCAAATCTTAAAGTGTGTGTGTGTGTGTGTGTGTGTGTGTGTGTGTGTGTGTGTGTGTCAGCTACTTGGGCAGGGACACAAAGCACTGGTTGAACAGAGAGGGTGCTGGAAGTTGTGACTTGACCACTCGGCTGAGATCTGTACCCTATAGCTGTGCCAGTGGGGAGTCTGATTGGGGATCTGGAGAGAAAGGGAGAAACCAGCCCCAGACTGACTGTGACCTCTGTGTGCTCTTAAGGGAAATTGTACTTTATTGTGTGTGTACTTATTATCTTCCCAAATGTGGACGCTGGCCCATGCATTGGCCCAGTAATCAAGGAGCCTCAATCTTCACCACTAGCACCAGTGAGGGGCGTCCACATAGTTTAAGCTTCTGGAATGCCTGCTCACATGCTGTGGTCCACACTACCTTATCTGGCCTGTTTTTCCTTGACAGGTCTGTGAGCAGAGCAGCTATGGTACTATAATTGGGGACAAACCTTCTGTAGTACTCTGCTGTCCCTAAGAATGCCCTCACCTGCTTTTTGGTAACAGGTGGGGGCCATGTCTGAATGGCTTCCACTTTGGCAGGTTCTGGCCTGATCTTACCACTCCCCACTCTATGCCCCAGGTAGGAGACCTCTGCCATACCCACCTGACATTTGCTGGGCTTAATGGTGAACCCTGCCCTCTGTAGTCTGCCTAGCACCTCCCTGACATGCTGGAGGTGCTCTTGCCAGGAATGGCTGTAAATCGCAATAATCTCTAGGTAAGCAAGGGCAAACCCTCCTGCTAGGGTACAATCTACCAGCCTCTGGAAAGCTGCTGGGGCATTTTTCATCCAAAAGAGCATCTTTGTGAACTCATACAAGCCAAAAGGAGTCACAAAGGCTGACCTCTCTCTAGCACTGTGAGTCAAGGGCATCTGCCAGTAACCCTTGGTAAGATCAATGGTGGTAAGATATTTAGCCCCACCCAGCTGGTCCAGGGCTTCATCTGTCCTACGCATGGGGTAAGTATCTGACTCTGTGTGACTATTTCTTGTAGCCCACACAGAACCTGGTGCTGCCATCCTTCTTTGGCACCAGCACCACTGGGAAGGCCAAGGGACTGTTGGACTCCTGAATTACCCCTAGTTCCAATATTTCCTGTATCACCTCCTTCAGAGTTTGTCTGAATCTCTCAGGCACCCAATAAGGGGCCTGCCTAATAGGCCTTTAGGGTCCTTTATCCACCTGGTGCTGCACCACATGGGTGCACCCTGGTTTCCCAGTGAACATGTCCCCAAACTCCTGTAACACTGCCCAGATTTCTCAAACCTGGGTAGGAGACAGCTGCTGGGACATTGCTACCCCTTCCACTGAAGTGTCAGTCCGAGCCTCACTGAGGAGATCAGTCACCAGATCTCCATCAGACTCCTCCTGCAATCCACTGCAAATGCTCAGCACAAGGGCCTCCTTATCATGGTAAGGTTTCATCATGTTAACATGGAACAATTTGTGTCCCTGTCTCCTGCCTAGTGGTTCTACCATGTAGTTAATGTCACTTGACCTTCCTTACCACCTGGTAGGGTCTCTCACAAGCTGCTTGCAGCTTGTTCTGTCTGACAGGAATAAGAACCATTGCCTGCTGCCCTACAGCATACTCTCTAGCTCGAGCATTCCTGTCATACCAGACATTTCTGTTGTTGGGCTTCTGCCAGGTTCTCCTGGGCCAAGCCCATGAGTTCCCGGAGTCTGGTCCTGAGGTGTAGGACATATGCCACAACAGACTCCTTGTGAGATTCACACTCATCATGAATTATCTAGAGGTCCTCTCACCTTACGTCCTTACAACAACTCAAAGGGTTACAAACCTGTGGATTCCTGGGGAACCTCTCTGTAAGCAAACAACAGATAAGGCAAATGTTTGTCCCACTCCCTCTTAAACTGGTCTGCAAATTCACATAGCAAGGACTTGAGTGTACAGTTTAACCTCTGAACAAGACCATTAGTTTAGGGATGGCAGGGGTTGGTCTTTTAGGTGCTTCAGTCCACAGTACTTCCACAGACAAGCCAGCATGTGTGACATGAAATTGGCACCTTGGTCAGTCAGTATTTCTTTTGGGAAACCTACCCTGCTGAAAATCTCTAACAAAGCATTTGCCACCTTTTCCGCCTCAATAGAGGACAAAGCCACCACCTCAGAGTATCTTGTAGCATAATCTACTACCACTAGGATATACTTTTTCCACATGGAGCTTGGAGTACTCAGAGGGCCCACAATATTCATAGCTACCCTCTAAAATGGATCCTCAATCACAGGCAATGGCATCAAAGGAGCTTTCACCTTGTCTTCTGCCCTGCCTACTTTTTGACACTGCTCACAGGTCCTGCAGTACCCTGTTACATCTCTGGAAATTCCAGGCCAATAGAAGTTCTGCATAATATGTCTCTTTGTACGTTTTATGCCCATATGACTTGCAAAGGGAATATCATGGGCTATGGCAAAAGTGCCAGACGGTAGGCTCTAGGCACTACCAACTGCTGTATCATCTCACCTTCTAGCCCTCCCTCAAGGGTCCACTCTGTATACAGTAACCCTTTGTCCCAGTATACAATCAGGTGCCTCACTAGCTACCTGCCTCAGGCCTTGTAATGTAGGGTCTGAGAGGTAAGCCTGTCTCAACTCTCTCTTTTTGTAACCCTTCTCAGCTCCCCTTCCACAGGAAGTCTGGCATCCTCTGACAGTGGTGCCTCACTGTCAGCCTGGGTACTTACTACTCACCTCTACCTTTGCTGTCACACTGTCCAAGGGACCATCAGCACCACAAGCAGCTGTGGCTCACCTTCAGTCTCACTGCTACAGGGTAGCTCCGTCCCTGAAGTAACCACCTCACCAGTCCTGGCTGCAAGTATGCAGTCTGACTGGGTCTCCTGCAGGCTACCAGACCCACATGTTTGTCTCCTAGCCTGACTGCGTGTAACTGCATTAACACATGGTACTGCATTATCAAAATCCTTCCCTATCCGGACATCTGCATGATGGTAGTTTGGTGCCCCTGTTGTCTCAAGACAACCTACTATTGGTATTTTGTCTTTCCCACTTACTCGCTCTCCCAACTTTTGTTCCCTACCTTGCCTCTGGGAACATCTATGTGCCACATGGCCCCACTGGTTGCATTCAAATGTAACCCTAGATCCTCGACATGTACCTGGACTAGTGGCTTCCCCTGCTACTGTCAGATTCTGTTGGGGCAGTCTGGGCTGCCCATCATGGGTTCCCTTAGACCCATGAGCAGCACTGGGTGTCCCTTTCCTGTGCAATGATGCCCTGCATGCTAGGTATAGGTCTCCCTTCTTTCCGAACTCATCTGAAGTAGCACATTGTCTATCAGCTATCCAGATCCTCATGTCCTCAGGCAAAGTGCTAAGGGCTTGTTCCCTCACTAAAAGGTCTGCCAGCCCTTCAAATGTGATGACCTGACATCCACTCACCCACCTATGAAAATAAGTGCTTAGTTCAGCAACATATTCATACACACACACTTTCATCTGCCTTGCGTCTATGGTCACAAAACCTTTTCCTATAAGCTTCATGTGTTAGCTTAAAATATTCTAGCAAACAATTCTAAACAGCAGTATAATCAAAAACTTCATGATCATATAGTTTAAACAGCACAGTTACAGCTTTACCATGGAGTAAAGGGAGCCAGGAACCGTATCCAGAGCCTTTGGTCAACATCATACTGTTTACATACCCTCTCAAACATATGAATGAAACTATCAGAATTATCCCCCTCTATAAACTGTAGAAGAAATGTACTGACCTTTTGTTCTTCTGGGGTTCAGTTACTCCTTTCCCCATTACCTCCATGACTCTGGCAAAGAGTCAGCATCTCCTTTTCATGTTGCCTCTGCCTCTCATTCTCCTCAGCTTCTACTTCCAAATGCCTGGCCTCCAACTCAAGTCTTTTTAGCTCCAGATGGACTTTTAAGTCCTGCAGAAATGTTGAATTGTCCATTCTCTGAGTGTTGTACATCTGCATGGCCAGTCTGATAGTCCTACTGGATGCTATTTTCTGCTGCAGGTGTGACCAAAGCTGCAGTCATGTCTGCTTTAGTCAGGTTTTCATGCACCAGTCCTTTAGCCTGACATATCTCAGCCAACTGGCTCCTTGTCAGCTTGTCTTACTCCTCTGCTGACATGCTTGCCTGCTCTCCCTGAATAACTAAGCTAACAAAATAAATAAAACTGTGATCTGAACTCTGAATGTTCACTGCATGGCTGATTTACAGTACAAAAACACCTTCAGTAATCACTGTACATAAGCTACAGTAATTCACTACCCATACCACTACAAGCCAATATGTGATGTGGCTATCTCACCACTATCAAACAATTAATATTTGATGTGGATATCCCACCACTGCCACCAGTTAATATGTGATGCCCATGCACTGGCCCAGTAATCAAGGAGTCTCAATCCTCACCACTAACACCAGTGACGGGTGTCCACATTCGGAGGATAACAAGTACACACACCGTAAAGTACACTTTCCCTTAAGAGCACATAGAGATCACAGCCAGTCTGGTGCTGGTTTCTCCCTTTCTCTCCAGATCTCCAATCAGACTTCCCACTGGCACAGCTATAGTGTACAGATCTCAGCTGAGTGGTCAAGCTGAAACCTCCAGCACACTCTGTCCAATTAGTGCTTCATGTCCTTGCCCAAGTAGCTGATACACACACACTTTAAGATTTGATTTATATACAAACACACAGACACTCCTAGGCAAGGCTGGCACAAGTTCTCCAGCTATGCCCCGCTCTGCCCAGACTATAAGGTAGTACTGACTGCCAACAACTGCCACCAACCAGTACTATCAGCTACTATAAGGCCCTTCCCAAAGGGTGACCAATTTCACTGTGTAATGTTATTATCCATTTAGTAAGTGTGACAAACAGCAAGGCGATTGTAGTGGCTTTCTACAATATCACCAAATACATGTAAGTACTCTAGAGCTTAAATTATCTCTACACAAAACAGCCACAGTTGAAAGCTTTAAAATATTTAATAATAAATAATAAAAACACAAGACAATACTTATTACTTCAACACAATGAGATTACAGAGTTCAGAAATCACAGGAAATATTTTAAAACAATATTGTAGGATAGTCTGACATAAATATAAAAAATAGCTAGACTAATCTGGCTATTTTAGCTATCTCTAAGAGAAATCACTGTTCTAAATAGTACTTGCATACAGAGCAAGCAAGTGCTTGAGTGGATGTTCTTACTAGATCCAAGACAAGATACAAAATGCTCTTTTTCTTTCTGAGCTAGCCCTTAAACTGATAAACACAGTACTGCTGAGTCATTTCACATTACATCATACTTGTCACTTCTCTGATTCAGTTTCGCAGGCTCACAGAACTTAGAATTTTAACATTTCTTTTTGTAATCTGCACCTGCAGGAAGCCACAGCAATAAAAGACATTTTACATGTAAAACCTAGTAATTATCTCTCGTCTTAAAACAATAAAAAGAATTTCCAGCCCAGATATCCTGTTTCCGAGCTTGAGATCAAACAATCATAAAATACTTCACTTATGAACTTTTTTCCAGCAGGCTGCACTGTGGTTACATTTTTGAAGCTCAGGACATAACACAATTTTCTTACATTTGTTACACCAGCCTGTGGATCATATTAATATTTACAATGACATAGACTTACAAACTTCTGTCTAGCTAGGCTGGCAGCCTTCACACTGAGCTTGATCATTTTACAGACAGTGTAGTACTCTGCTGCTTGGCTGCTCCCTGGTATGTCTCGTTGCTAACATATTACTTTAGTTCTACAGATTCGGCATTTATCTTCCAGTTTGTTAAAGAATTATCTGCACAGCTTTGGTGTCCATTCACAACTTGGGTTCCTCTTACCTGATGGAACTGGTCGTCCTGTACTACTCCTCTCTAACCTTATTGTGGGCTTCCCAGGGGCTGCTGGTAGTTTCACAGATGCATCTTGATACCTCGAGTACCTGATTGATTCCATGTCAGGGTCCCCACCTGTGGAGCTTACTAACTTAGTGGCTTTGGCACTGTTCCTCTTCAGCCAGTTTGCATACGGTTAGTTATCTTTTTGAAATAGTGTTTGATGATGAGGGATGATTTTAGCAAGTTTTATTTAGTTTGTCATCCATAACTGTGTTTGCTTTTCTATATGTTCCTTAAGTTTGTCTACACTGAATTTACCTTTGTAAACAGTGAATTGTTATAAAAACATCTTAATGGATTTGAAGTTGAAAAGTTTGCTGTACTGTGAAAAAGCCTGCTTGAAAAGGTTCAGGTTGTCAAAAGGAAAAAAGCTGGTACATCTGATCGAAAATCAGCTTATTGAACATACCGGCTATTTTTCTGTGCAGGATCATGATACAGTGGGAATCAAGGAATTTGCCTTTTTCCCCTGTAGTGTAATCTTACAGTTGCTATATATAATTAGCAGGGGAGTGGAAGTTGTGTTGGAAAAGTAGCCATTCAATGTCATTTGATGTATGAATATATATAATATGTATTTTAAATACAGAGATACAAAACTTCTTGAGTAAATTACCACCTTTAAGCAGTGTCTTCTTTAATACTGAGATCAATTTTATGCATCAACATCTTTAAAGTTTGTGAAGCACTGTCTCACTCACTAATTCCATATTAACTGTGTGTGTGTGTTGTGTTTTGTGTGTGTGTGTGTGTGTGTGTGTGTGTGTGTGTGTGTGTGTCCTGGCCCTCTGTCCTTGCATTCAATACTAACATACTTGTCTGACAGTTCACTTAGGAAAAAGAAATGCAAATGTCTCATCTCTGTATAGATCACCCATACCTGCACCATACACCATTAACCAGAATGGCACAATCCTGTCAAAAACTGATATAAATAACAAATCTGGCATAAAGCACAAAAGAAAGATGGCCACTTCTACCCCCTAATATCGACTCTCTTCAATAGAAACACCCCTATTTTTTTCTGACAGCCAGAATTACTGCCTAATTTCTATTAACACTGTTTGCTAGAAACAGAGACATGCAAAGTTTCTCTGTTTCAAGAGATGTCCATCGTCTTCTTTCCTAAGACACCTTCCTGATGACTCCTAACTCTTTAATTCGTTTCCCAAGCTGATCTGATTTCTAGTCCTGTCTTAATACAGCATCTACTCCCCACTAGTGATTAGGATTGTAGCTAATTTTTCTTTTAAATAACACTGATATACATGCTTGCGCACAATCATACCCACGTATAATTTATGCAACAGGCACGTGTCCTAGCTAACTTTTGGTCTTTACTACCATGCTGCTTTACACTTTGTCCAGCTGCCAACTTGGCTGTGCTTTAAATCAAAGGTGACTTTATTTTTGTGTTATTATCCATCTCTTCAAGTGTTGTTTTTGAGTAGAAGTCTCTGACTTTGACATTTAAAATTTAACAAATAAACTCTCTGGCGAATGTATGGAGAACATCCATGGGAGAGGGTTGCCAATGAAAAGGAAATTGTGCCTAAATATTAAGGGAATGCCAGAACATCAAAAAAAAAAAAAGGCAAGGAAAAGATCATTTGCTGATTTGTACATTAACAGTAATATCTCTGTTTTTATGAACTGGGCTGCTGAAATGTGATACTTACCGAAGAGGCAGCTTTGATGGATTTAACAGTCACTTCAAACACTTTCTTGGGCAGTCTTAGGTTGGTGGTGCCACTATCCACAATGCTTTTATCATAGTTGTACTGCAATAAAGACAAATAATTATCAGGATATGACGAGTAAAACAATACAACAATAATATAACTGGTAGTTGGAGCAGAGAGTTAATGCTGTGAGTTATGGTTCCTGCAGTAAAGAGCTTGGATTCCATCAGCCCTCATCTATCTGCTAAGTGACTTGAGGTAGTCACTTAACCAGACAGTGTTTGGGGCAACTGGGAATTTGGGCTTGGCTCATCAGTGATCCAGCTGACTGCAAGCCTAGTAACTACCTATGAACCTTAAACAACAGCTCCATAGCTATTTTAATGAAAACCAGGACCTTGTGCCTCCGCTGCATCATTTTTTCGGGGCATTAATGCAGTTTAAACCTGAAAGTTACTACACTGTCATATAGCATCATGTCGGTTATCATGTAACTTACAGCATTCTTATTTTCATCCTGTCTTTCCAACACTTCTAGTCAACGTCCATCTTACATGCTGTGAGTCTTTTCTGTCTTCTTTGCAGTCAATGGAGATGGGTGAAATGTACATTTCAATAATTTAGTAGGCCATTTTAAATACTGTTAACTTTAACACAACATTTGACAGACTAGTGAAAGTATACCACAGAATACTGCGATGACCAAAGTGTTCAGAAGCCCATCATTTAAATCAAGAAAGCAAAACACTCCATTATTATAATGGCAGCTGATCTTAAAAGGTTATTTTTCCATCTAAACTGTATTACATTTGGACTTGTAAATAACCCAACGTGGGCAGTATTCAAGGAAGTGCATGCAGCAAAGGCATTTTAAACCATGTCATTCCTATGGAATGGATTATATCTGACAGGTCAGTTGTAATTAGTACTCAACTCCGTGAAGGACACAGTAAGTTATCAAAATTAATTTTAATTATTAATTAAAAGATGGAGATTATTTAGTCATATTGCTATGCATTTAAAAATGTTCTGTTTTTGCAATGTACTCCTTTACTGTTCTATGAACAACTGAAAGTTATTTTGAATGCTTCTAATAAAAAGAAGCACACACATGTATGGATTACAACGTGAGCACGTTCTCTCTCTGTCACACACGCACACTCTGCACATACAGATATGCACTGTAAATGTATACTAAGAAATGCATAGCCTGAGCTGAGTAGGCAGCATGTTAAGGTAAAGATTTTGCAGATAAACAAGTTTTCTTTTTTTTTTTCAAAACAGGTTTATTGTTTTAACATATAAGAGAAATATCATAACAATTTTATACAAGTAATTAAAAATAGGTATTATTATAATATTCAACACAACAACTAAAGTATTTACAAAGACATCCACTACAATCAGATCAATTAATTAAACTAAAATACCGTGCTTTTTTGTAAATTATCCCATACAATATAATATGATGTTTTTCTAGTTGTTCTCATTCTAATTGTGCTTATTTCCATATGGCACATTATATTCATAACATTTTTATAGACCATAACAAACACATTGTGGTACAGGTGTGTTGAGTAATATAAGTGACTTAGAAACAATGAAATTATCTGTGAAAAGAGCCTGCAAAAATTCATTAATTGACTTCCAGTATTCTTTCAACTTCATACAGTCATAAAACATATGAGCCCAGTCAGCATTAATTTCTACATTACATCTCTTATATAGATTATCTTTATTATTTATTTTATTCATCATCAAAGGTGTATAAAAAGATCTATGTAAAAATTTCCATGTATAAAGTCTCCAGACAATGGAAGATGTAGTTCTATAAGCAGATTCCAATATATATTGTTTATCTTGATAAACAAGTTTTCTAACTACAATAGAATTTTGTATGAAAATACACATACATACATATGTACAAATATTTCAAGTATGAGCATTAATGCCCTTCTAGACTGCCAGTGCACCAAAGAGTTGTTCCATAATAAGTGTCCAGGCTGTTCTTAAAAAATATCTAAACGGATACTTGCTTTAATGTAATTTGGTAGTCTGTTCCATGCATCAGCTGTTTTCTCGAAGAACCATTTAGTAAACGTCTCATTCCTATAGAATCTTCTACATATGTTGTCTAATAATTCTCTAGTACTTTTTGATAACTCCAAACATTCTCAGAGTTAGTTCTCTCTAAATGTCCTATATAACTGAATAAGATCTCCTCTTAAGATATATATATATGAGACACTGTACAAGTTCAGATATTTTAGTCTTTCCTAATAACATACATTTTCTCATCCATGGATGCTCTTGGTATACTTCTGCTGTACTCTTTCCAGTTTACTCATGCTTGTTTTCTTATAGGGTTTCCATATTGTTATTCCATACTTAAGTTTGGGTCTAATGTAACTAACAAACAATGACGTCTTCATTTCTGATTTCCTAGATTTTATACATCTTTTTATACAACCTATAATAGTTCTGTAACTATCATTAGCCAATTTGTTGATATGATTAGAAAAACTCAAAGCTGGATCTACCCATATACCCAGGTCCTTAAATTAATCTACAGTTTCAATCACTGTGTGCTGTATTAAATACTCTCACCTTTCAATTTGTCTCCCAAATCTCATATGCTTAGTTCTTTATGTATTTATCAACATATTATTCTCCTGTGCCCAAATGGTCAATTTAGTCAAGTTGTTTTGCAGACATGAATGTAATCAGTCTACCTAATTTCAGGTCATCTGCATATAGACTATAGAACACCTCAGATGAAAATGCTACGTCTGAAAGATACAATGTAAACAAGGGCATAGGACAGAGCCTGTGGGACACCCCAACTGTAAATAAGAATTTCACTTGTCAAATTGCTGTGTGATACTTGCTATGTCCTATTTGTAAGCCATGCAGTTATCTTATCAGGAGTACATCAATACTTAGTTATACTAATTTATTGATCAGTGTTGTGTATGACCCTGTCAAATGCTGAAGTTAAATCTATATAAACTGCATCACAGCAGAATTTTTCATTCATAGTGGTTATTATATTGTTATAGAACATCATGTTATAGGTGGTAATAGATTTGTTTTCAACATATGCATGCTGATATAGGTGTTCAAGTCCCAGACTATCCAGTTCTGACAATAACTTGTCCAGTATTACCTTCTCCATTATTTTTCCACAACATGAAAGCAGACTTGAGGGTCTGTATGACTCTGGGTTTGTCCTACTCCCCTTTCCCTTAAACACAGGTTTAATAAGCACGTCTCCAATCTTGAGGAATCTCCCCATATTTATAAGACCTAGTAAATAATAGATAAAATGGTACTGTAAGTTCTTGCTGAAGTGTTCTCAGATCGCCATTACTAATTCATCTCCTCCCTGTGCTTTGTTTAGATCCAGTTTGCGCAGTTCTTTTTTCAATATAATCTAATTTGATTCCAGTTTCTGAGGTTGCCTGGATGTCACTAGGACAACTTATCAGGCCCTTTGTGGCGCCAAACTGTTTTGAATAAGATTTTGTAAATATAGCTATAATCTGTTCTGTCTGAGAATAAATTTTACAATCTACACACACTTTACAATTTGTATGTCTTTACTCCTTCCATATCTAATGCATCTATAAAAGGGCTTCCTATTATGCTCAATATCTATATAAATGTTCATTTTTTTCCTTGATCTTGTCTCACACTATGCTTAATTTGTTTGTCCGACTTGTTTATTTCAGTTTTCAAAGTTATAGTTTGACCTCTTTTCACTTTCTTATATTTTTTGTCTCTCACCTTAATCAGGTTTCTTGTTGGTATGGAAATATATCCCTCTAACGTATGTCTAGAGCCTGATGTTAAAATTTTTTTTTACTTTTTTTTGCACTCCAACTCTTTCAAAACTTTCCATATTCCATCTGTAGTTTTTCCACTGAATATATCCCTCCAGTTAGTTTTACATAGTTACTGTTTTGCTTGCATATAATCTGTAATTAATCTTCTGTGCATTGGTTTAGATTTCAGTTTGGCAGAATTACCTAGTGACAAATTTACATTTATAACTCCATGATCACTACACATCAACGTTGGTAAAACTTGACTTGAAGTAACAGTATTTTCTTTAGGAACACAATGTCTACGTTTCGTTCCTTGGAAGATGAAAGAATATTAGTATTCTGTTCTATTTAGTATACACTGTCTTTTCAAACTGTTGCTAGCACGATTATTAGCTTGAATAAAAAGCTGCAAGAATTATATGAAATATAAAGGGTTAATTTAGAAATAGTATAAAATGCAGAAAAATAGTAAGTGTGCTGGCAAGCATATATAGCTTAGTTAGATTTTGGCATCCATGTAAAGGAGTATGTTATTGAGAAACAAAGTCTGTAAAAATAACTGTGCAGATGGCAGCTGGAAGGACATCAATGATGTAAAGAGATGTAACATCAAGTTTCAGATAGTGCTGGAACACCACGTTTCATATAATGCAAGACTGAGTTTCCATAAATCATCAAACTACAAAGAACCAAGGACAATGGAACAAAGGACAAAGAAAGAACTGCTATACATCAGACTCTGAGAAAAATATCAGACCTTTTGGTATAAAAATGTGTGTATGTAAACAAGGTTTGGGTATTTGCCATAGAGAGCTGACAGCATCTGTGTCTCATGCTTGTAGATCTGAAAAGAAAAATGTGATGGTAAAGTGTATTAACTGAAACAGTTGTCTTTGTGTATTTATTGTACTCAGTACAATACAGTAATAAGGCTAGTTGATTACAATAAATAGTTAAATGAACTGTGGTATGCATGCATGTAAATGCAAATAACAGTAAGAAACCAACAGAAGGCAGTATATAATTTTTTTCAATGGCGAGCCACAGTTGATGGACCAAATGGTTTCTTATTGTTGACAACTACAGCTTATTTTTTATTTTATTCAGTTAGTACGTTCTGTTCCAGTGCAAACGTTTGCCTCCTTCTTCTGTACAGTATCTAGTAGCAGAACAGTGCATCTCTCCAAATTCCACAGGTCCTGCACATTTACACAACTGAATCTGCCAGCTGTGATTGACCCCCTTTTCATAGAATCAATGAGGGACTTTCCACACTTTCTCAACAGAAGATTTGGCCACTTTCCACACAGAAACTGATAATTCTCATTTTGTTTCTCATTCTGCAGCATGGATGCCATTAGACAGAAAAGTATTAAATGTAAAACTACCTTCCAGGTAGACAGTAATGGCAGTCCAGCACATGTATGGTCAGGATTTAAAGACTGGTATAAAAAAAACTGTAACACATGCAGTACTTTATTACATAATGTTGATGTTAATGCTTTGTGTAAATGGATTTTTACCTATGACTGTTGCATGTCTAATGTCAAAACTTATAAGTACAAACCAGGATGTGTGTTTTCTGACAGTGATGCTAAATCTATTTGTCTAGTGTACCATCTGATGTTGTTAATCTTTGTTCATTCCTTACTGATGGGTTATCGGTTCCATCCTCGGAACCGAGCCGGCCAATATCAAGCTTGTGTCAGCCAAAAACTCTCGAGCCAAGGTCCTACCCAGAATGCTCTACTCCCTGTTACCCCAGATCTCGTTTGCCATGTTGCTGATCAGCTGTGTCAAGCCACTCTCCCAGCTGTCTAATTTGTTGACAGTTTATATATTATTACTCTAAAACTTTCTCAAAAGTTTATTCTAATATTTTCCTACCCTATCGCACACTTTTTAGACTCTCTCCCTTTAATCCTTTACCTTTATTACCCTCTTTCTTACCTTGTGGTAATTCTCCATTACCATCATTGGTAATCCTTCCTTTTTCTTTTTACCCTTTTCTTGGGTAGCCGTTATTCTTCCTTTTGCTACTGTGCTTCTTCTCCACAACAGCCGTGTTGGATAAGAAAAGTTCCGTTGGTTTCAAGCAGTGCAAGGATTGCAGCCATAAGTTACCGCTTTCTGATGGCCATGACTTATGTGTCTACTGTCTTAATGCCTCCCACTTGACTGTAGATCCTCTGTCTGGGATCTGTAAAAACATCTTTACCATAAGTTAATTTTGAAAGTCTCCTCAACTCTCTTTTCTCTAAGGCTATTTTCTGGGTCGGAGGGCTCACCCCCTCCTGTTAAACCCTACAAGAGGCATTCTTCCTCTTTTTCATCGAAGTCACTCCCTTCTTCTCCCTCTGGAGATCATAGGGAGTTGACTTACAAGAAGGTGAAATTGATTACTACTCCGGCGCTGCCACCTGTGATCCTGTCTGCTCCAGGCTCGGCATCTCTCCAAATGATACTGACTACAGCCATGTCTCCTTTATCGATATCGGCACCGGACTTTCTGGTGCAGACAACTACGGTTCCGACAGTTCTGCCGCAACCCCTAATGGCACCATCAATACAGGTTCAGTCCCCTTCAGCACCGTTGGTACAGTCACCTTCGGCTCCAAGTATGACTCTTCTGTACTCCACGGCACAGACTCTTTCGGCATTGACATGTACTTCGGTACAATCCTTCTCGGCACTGTCCTTATTGCCGATGCAGACACTTTCCACTATGGCACCGTACCCTTCTGGGCAGACCTTTGCCTTTATGGTGCAGACACCTTCAACTACCACGGTGGCGACATTTCAGCACAGACTTTTTCCACACCATTTTCTTCAGTGCAGACTTCCTCATCTCCGAGCTCTGAACCTATTGAACTAGCAAGGACCAAATATTCCCCTTCACTGGATCCTTTTGCAAGCAGTCAGTATAGTCCTTTCCTGGAAAGGCCAGAATTGCCCTCAGCCTTCTCCATGAGGTCAACCAACAGTTTTTCTGAGTAGGATGTGTTGCGGCTTGCTGACCAGTGTGGCCAGAGGTCTCTCTCAACCGTCGAAGTCCACGTTCCCTCATTCAGGTGAGTGTATTTTGCTTCAAACCCCAACGTATACTCCTCCTTCAACTTCTACTCAAGTCGCGAAGCCTATTACTCCAACAGCAGCTTCCCTCCCTCCGACTCCAATAGTGGATATCACTTTGGAACCAGAGTCGTCCTTGTGGCCCTCGCTGCACTGGGCATCAGGCTCTTCTCAAGCCAGTGGCTGTGCCATTGGGGAGGGTATTCCTGGCACAACACCAATTTTTTCTATGGCACCTTCCAGGGATGCTCTCTCTTACGGTTCACAGTCCTCTTGAGACTCCTAGTCTGGGGGCGGGTTCGTCGGGGCGGGGTGTGACCCTCGTTCCGAGGTTGTTGTGCTCTGTTCCGGGCTCCCATACCTCCTTGGGTGGGCCAGCCTTCCAGACCATGGAGAGGGTGCTTGCCTCCGCTGGCAAAGCTCATTTGTCGGAGTCCCCTCCCCCCTCTGTGCCGCAACTGCCACAAGCGTCAACCCTCGGACACTAGGCACAAGAGCTTCAGGTCTCTCCTCCTCAGGAGACCCCCCTCTTTGCAGTCTTTCCCAGAACCACCCACTGAGGAAGCGCCCCGCAAAGCAGCGTGCAAGAGGAAGCACATGGACTCCACTGAGGAGTCTTTGACTTAAGATATGGATTTTGATGACACAGAAGGGTCCCCACAGTCACCCTCTAATGAGGTGTCCTTTGGTGACATCCTCGAGATCCTTAGACAGAGGGGTGACTGGAAGCCCTTTAATCCTTCCTCTGAGGAATCCGTATTCCTGCAAGCTTTTTTTGCCCGGCCCCCTACCTCCTGGGTCACCCCACCTGCAGATGAGCTCATCCAGCTCATCGTGCAGCACACATGGAAGGCTCCTGATACCATGGAAGCGATACCTAAGAAGCCAGACAAGATATTATCACCCCCCCCAATGGAGCAGCCCCACTGGTCACGTGGTCTCCCAGCAGACGCTATGGTGGTGACAGCTGCTACTAAGAAGGATTTGGCAGAAGAGAGCCAGACTGTCCATCCACCCAACAAGGAGTCCCAAGCAATTGACAGATTAGGGAAGCGTGTGTTTGCTTTATCGACTTTCGCCGTAAGGTCTTTGAATTATTTGTCACATTTTATCAGGCTTCAGCGAGATCTTATCAACCAGCTCTCTGAAACCTTGGCAGGAGCTTTTCCTGATGAAGTCCGTGATAATGTGGCTTCTCAGATGGCCAGTCTAGAGTCCATTTCCAACTCTTCCATGCATCTTATTTCTCATGCAATGGAAGGGGCGGCTAGAGTGGCAGGCGTGGGTATAGTCGCCAGACGATATGCCTGGATGTGCCTTTGTGACTTTGCAGACTCCTTTAAGGCTTCCTTCATGAATGTCCCCATAGAGGCCGCTTCTTTGTTTGGGTCTAAAGTCAAGAATACGATGGCACGGTGTGAACAAGATGGCAAGACCTTGTCTGCCATTGGCTTCAGACACTCCACTCCTCAGTGATTCTATTCCAGAAATCAGAGGAGCGGAAAGATCTGGCACAAGAAATCACAGAGTTCTTTCCGGGATACACATGCCGAGTTTTCTCCTAGAGGCAGAGGGGGAACTCCAATGGAAGATGCCCCTTTCAGGGCAGAGGAGGTCTGCGAAACCGGGGTTCCAGAGATTCTTTCTCTGGCCAACCCTGCAGGGCTCCTGAAGTGTTGCCCGACTGCTCACCTCTGGAAGTGGTCGGCTGTCATTTCTCCTTGTACCCTGCTGCCTGGCAAAAGATAACAGCTGATTCTTGGGTACAATGGATTATATCCAGAGGCTATCACATGCCCTTCCATGTTTGCCCAGTCTCATCAAGAGTGTTACCCAACGTTCCACCCAGTCAAAGGGAAGCAGCAGCACACAAAATCAAAAAGCTGCTACAAAAAAAGTGTCATCCAGACAGTCCCCCCAGACCAGATAGGGGACTGGAGACCAATTTTGGATTTCAGTACACTAAACAAATTTGTAAAAACAGAAAAATTCTGGATGGTCATGGTTCAGTCTATCCTTTCTCTTCTGGAAGAAGACGACTGGATGTGCTCTGTAGATCTTCAAGATGCGCATTACCACATAAAGATGGACAAATGCTCAAGAAGATACCCCCGCTTCCATATAGGAGGCAGTCACTACCAGTTTCGAGCCCTGCCTTTCGGTCTCTCTACAGCCCCCAGAGTGTTCACAAAATGCATGGCAGTGGTTATCGCTCACTTGCGACTTCAAGGATTCCAGGCATTTCCATATCTAGACAACTGGCTCCTTACTGCCCCCACCAAGCGTCTACTGGAAGAAGCCCTGCAGTATACTCTTAACAGTTCAAAGCCTGGGAATCACTATAAACTGGGAGAAATCCAACACAACCCCAACTCACTCTTTGGAATTCATAGGGGTACTGTTGGACACAAGAAATTGCACAGCATCCCTTCCAGAACACAGATTTCAGAGAATAAGACAAGTTCAACCATTGCTCTGTCACCACAAATCCCCAGCTCGATCTGTACTTCAGCTGCTGTGGTCAATGGCAGCTGCAATCACCATTGGTCCCCTAGCCAAATTCCACATGAAACTTATTCAATGGCTATTTCTCACTCAGTGGTACCCTCTACAACATCCTTTTTCTTTTTTTAAATAAGTGTGACTCAGAGATGAAAACAAGATAGCACTCTGGTGGACGTCTTGAAATCCCCAACAATGGTCTCGCCCTTTCACCTCCCATCTACCGATGGCCATGGTGACCATGGACGCCTCCCTGATGGGGTGGGAGGCTATGTCAGGGAAACTCAGTCCAAGGCACCTGGTCGGAGACTGTGGCCCTTTTGCATATTAATGTCCTGGAACTGAGGGCGGTGCTTCTAGCAATGCAAGCATTTCACTCCATCCTTAACTCAGGGACTACTGAGATCCAGTCAGACAACATGTCAATGGTCTGGTACATCAACAAACAAGGGGGCACCAGATCTTACCCATTATGCCGAGAGGCCTTGAGAATCTGACTGCAACGCACATTCCCGGGAGCTCCAACGTGATAGCGGACAAATTGATCAGGTGCATTCTACAACCTCACGAGTGGCCCCTCAATCCTCTGATAGTGGCAAAAATCATCCACTGCTGGGGCCAGCCTTGCTGTGACCTATTTGCCTCCCCAACCAACTACAAGTGCAGCAACTACTTTGCCCTGATCCCCCCTCGAGGACAGTCACCAAGGGACGCTCTAGTCCATGCTTGGCCCTCGGGTCTTCTTTATGCCTATCCACCTCTTCCCCTCATCTCCCTATTTCTAAAGAAAGCACGACAGTTGAAGAGCAAAGTGATCCTCATTGCTCCATACTGGCCTCGACAAGTCTGTTTTCCCTTCCTCTGGCCTCACCTGCTAGATCAACCATGGATCCTCAATCCATCACCAACATTGATCTCCCATCCGCAGGGTCTGATTCACCCCAATCTAACAACCCTGAAACTGACAGCTTGGTTTCTCCACTTCCTATGATTGCTAGGCAAGAAAACCTTTTGTCCCTTGTGCGCAATATTCTTATTGCATCTCATAAATCATCCACCAGACTAATCTATTTTAACAAATGGAAGAGATTCTCTCTATGGGCAGCAGATAAGCAAATAGACCCCTTGTCTTCCCCGGTCTTGGTGGTATTAGACTACTTGTAACATCTTTTCCACTCTGGGGTGTCTGCCTCTACTATCCGTGTACATTTAGCTGCCATCTCAAATTTTCATATTGGTTTTCAAGATTCTTCACTTATGTCACACAGAATCTGTAAGAGTTCTCTGAAAGGGGTTATCCACCTAAAACCTCCCTTCAGAGAACTCGTACAACCTTGGGACTTGGCTTTGGTTCTGCAAGCTTTAACAGCTCCACCCTTTGAACCTGCGTCCTCTTGTGATGTAAAATCTCTCTCTTGGAAAACTTTGTTTCTGATTGCAATCACATTGGCCAGATGATTGTCAAAACTTCAGGCCTTATGCATCAAACCTCCTTATCTTATCTTCCATAAGGATAGGGTAGCGCTGAGAACCAATTCTACCTTTTTACCAAAAGTGGTGTCAGGGTGACTGATCTCCCAGTGTTCTTTCCTAACCATTCTAACAAGGGGGAGTATTGCTTGCACTCCTTGGATGTTCATAGGCAAATATGATTTTATCTGGACAGAACAAAATCTACCCGTAAATCAGACCAACTGTTTCTGGCCTTTTCTGGACCTAGGCGGGGTCATCCTGTATCAAAAGTTATGCTGGCTTCATGGTTGAGAAATTGTTATCACCTTTACCTACAACAAAAACAATCTCACCTTGCCTCATAGAGTCAAAGCAGATTCTACAAGATCTATGGCAACTTCATCAGCCTTCCATGTTAAAGCTTCCCTCAATGATATTTGCTCAGCTGCAACATGGCCTAAACCTCATACATTTATTCTTCATTACAAACTGGACTTGGCCTCCAGAGTTAGAGCTTCCTTTGGTTCCATGGTGCTCAGGAATGTCCTTCCATGAGGGCTACCCAGGAATACAGGTAGCTGGGGACTCTGTCCCATCAGTAAGGAATGAACGAAGATTACTCTGGAACAAGCTACCCATCTATGTCAAGCAAAGTTCTTCATTAGCACTCTTCAAGAAAAATCTTGATGAGTGGATGGGAAATAGGAAATACACCCGGGGGATCACTTCTGTCTCTCTGCTGAACAGTGGCACAGGAAAATAACTTTCTTGGGTGGCGTAAGCTATGGAACCTTGCTGGCTAGGCTTATGTAACGTTCCATCTGTGTTGTTGATCTTTGTTCATTCATTACTTCCCACACTCCGTCCCCCATCCGGAGGTTCTTGGTTGATCTCATGTACTCCTTTCTGGTAGGTCTGTTATGACCAGAGGTAGCCTCTACTTTTATCTATCAACTTGCAAACTCGATCTGAGGTAACAGGGAGTAGAGCATTCTGAGTAGGATCTTGACTTTAGAGTTTTTGGCTGATGCGAGCTTGATATTGGCTCGGTTCCGAGGACAGAACCGATAACCCATCGGTAATGAATGAATGAAGATTATGGTAAGACATAACTTCTTTTTACACAGGTTACATCCAGGGATAAGTCCCCTGACATACAGCTCTTATCTTCTCCTCTGTATCCTGATCCAAATACACTTCTGTGTTCTCCTGTATGTACGGTTGAAACCCTTTTAAAAGATATTACTGATTTCAAAGATAAGTTCTTACAAGACCCAGACATTGATTTGGTAACACCTTTTGTTACTTACTGTTCAGACTGGAGTTCAGCTGTATCACCAGACTCTAAACAAAAGTTAAATGAACAGTTTAAAACATTTTAAAGGGACAGTCAGTCAGAGTGGAATAATCTCCGTCAGTCTATGGCAACTTTGTCATTACAATGTTTGGGTAGCCTAGAGGGTCAGTTACAAGCACTTGAACGTAAACATAACACTCTCCAAGACTGGGAAGCAAGGTTTGCCTTGCTTACACAGGAATTACAGGCAGAGCAGGATATAAACTGCACATTATGACACACTGCAATTTGAACTCCAGCAGTGCAAACAGCAGCTACAGAAAGAGGTTCAGAAAGGGCAAGCTAAAGATCAAAGGTATAAACAAATGCAGTATGACTTAGACGCACAGAACAGCTCAGGATGCTAGATGAAGAACTGAAGGTCTTACGAGACAGTCTTCAAGAATTAGAAACTGCAGCAGGGGAAAATGTCAGGCAGTCTATAGACACCAGCTGATTTGTATGAACAATCAAGAGTGTTACAAACCCTCCCCCAAATGGAATGATAAAAAAGGTATATTTTATGTTAGCTTTTGAAGAATGGGTTAATTACACTGCAGGTGCAGATGCATGGAATGATTCTTTGACCAAATGTTTCTGGACATGTATTCCTAAGTGTTTTAAAACATTTATTCAGCTAAAAAACTATCCTCTTAACACTCAGCTGCAATGGATGGCAGCAGTGTTGCAGGCATTTACACAAGGACAACCATTAACTACTCGGCTGCTAGATCATTTTAACATTACCATTTCAGACAAAATGCTTGAACAGGCAGATCACTTTCAATTGGCACATCAGGTAGTGTTTAATAAATCTGACGAAGATTTGAAGGATATAGACACTCAAAAACAGCTTATTTGTTGTTTTTTTGAGCAAGTGAAGGGAGTTCCAGGTGACAATAAGTGCATTTATCAGGAAACTTAAAAAAATTTGCATGATTTAGTGCAAAAGTTAATGAGGGGCAAGACAATGTGTGATAATGGCAATCTTTTTTTCTCACCATGTCTTCGCATTAGATGAAGACATGGAACCTTTTGAAGTTGTAGAAGTCCGTACAAAAGGGTGGGATAATAGCCGTTGGATAGATCAAGGACAACAATAGCAGCAGAGAGTAGCTTCCACACCTCCGGCTCCAATGGATGCCAGAGAACAGGGGGGGGGGACAAAGTTCTACAGTGTTTTTGCTGTAAGCAAACTGGTCATTTTAAAAAGGATTGTTCATATTACAGGAAATGGAGGGAAGCACAAGAAAAGTTTGTTAAGCAAGTTACAGATGAAAATACAGGAAAGCAACAAGTAAAGGTGCAAAGGCCCTATGACCAAGGAAAGGATAATTGTAAGGTAAAATAAATGACACCACAGGGGGATATATGTCCGGTAGATTTTCAGGCTCAAACACCTGTTAATCCACAATATGTAGAAGGTTTAAAAGCAGAAGTTAAAAAGTTTAAGTACGTAGATGACAGTGAATTGGATGACAATGAGGGTGAAGAGCAAGTAGTACAGTTACAGTTATGTGCAGTTGAAAAAACGGATACAGATGACTGAGGAAATATACAATAGGGGTATGCCCCCCTACCCAAGAAGTTTCTTTTCTGACATCTTTTACGAAGGGGCGGGATGGAAGGCCCCTAACTGATATTTAGGTAGAGGGGACTCTTATGGAAAAATGTATTATTGGACACGGGTGCAGCTGTTTCAGTTACTAGCCAACCACTTCCACCAGATCCTAAAAAAAGAACATGGATTTCAAGTTTTAATTGCACTGGCTGCATAGCAGTGGGTAGTAAAAATGATGCAGGCATACAGGGATCCTTTCTGATGCACCCTTCATGTGTATAGACCATTATTTATAGGTATGGATATTATGAATAAAATTGGTTTGGTCATTAATATACCAAATAGCATAATATGGAAGGGCGCAGAAGGACCTTCATGCTGCGCCATACAAATAGACGAGACACTGAAAAAAATGCAAGGGGCAGTACATGCAGACTCACAGGATGCATGGCAGTCCTTACAGGCATAGTTTCCGCTTCTGTGGTCACACAGACCGACAGATTGTAGAAAACTAGAAATTCCGGTAGGAATGGGAAATGAATGAGATTTTATACCACCTTTTCAAAAGCAATACCCAATACCAAAAGGAGCAGAGGAAGATATGCAAAAGTGCATAGAAGATTAGGAAACGGCAGGCATAATAGTAAAAGGTGAAAGTCCAACAAACTCACCCATTTAGCCAGTTAAGAAAAAAGATGGCAGTTACAGGCCAGTCATAGACCTGAGAAAAGTAAATCAATACACCACCGCTAGGGCACATGTAATTCCAGGAGTTTCGGAATTAGCAGCTAATATAAAACCACAAAGCCAGTGATTCACAGTCATTGATTTGGCAAATGGATTTTTTGCTGTGCCACTGAGGAAAAGTGATTGGCTCAAATTTGCCTTTACCTTTAACAATCAGAAGTATCCTATGACGTGTTTACCACAAGAATTTCAAAATAGTCTGGTAATTTTCCACCAAACTGTAGGCAACATTCTAAATGAGTTAAAAGAAGATGGATCAGTGCTTCATTACATAGATGACATACTGGTACAGTCAGAAACAGTACAACAGCATTTAAAAAAATTGAAAGAAGTTTTCAAAACACTGCAGGAGGTAGGATTCAAGGTAAAAAGTGAAAAAATACAGTTTCTTTCACAAGAACTCAAATTTTTAGGGAACATTATCAAGCCCATGGGGGGATCCCCATGTGCACAGACAGTACAAGGTATCCTACATATGGAAAAGCCCATGACCATTTCAGACTTACATAAATTCATGGGTATTATGAATTACAACAGAGAATTCATTGAAGATTATGTGCAGAAGGCAGGACCTTTGAACAACATGCTGTCCATGCAAAAAAAAAAAAAAGGCACTCTAAAATGGAGTGTTGTAGAAGAACAGTCTTTTGCAGCATGAAAGAGAAGTTGGCAGGAGCTACAGAACTAATAGCACCAACCTCAGAGTTGCCACTTGTTTTATAAGCGGCAGCAGGAAAAAGCACACTTATCAGTGGTATTATTACAAGAGTGGCCACACGGCGGAGATAGGAGATCGCAAAAAACTTTTAAGACCAGTTACCTTTTGCAGCCGAAAAAAGTCTCCAGTAGAAAAGGGATATCACCCCTGTATTCAGCAATTACTGGCTATATATTGGGGAATCAGACAGAATATCCAATAGTCTTTTCATCCATAATAGTGCAGACACTGCATCACACAGTGAAAGTACTAGTAGACAGTTTCGAAATGAACAAGATTACTGATGGTAACAAACAAAAACTAGATGCAAACACGAATGCTGTGGACTGCAAGCACTTCACACCCCAAACGAGCGATAAGCTTACTGTAGATAACTTTTTATTCACCAAAGAAATACTGTTAAGCACTTTTCGTCCCACCAAATTGTGGAACTTCTTCAGACAACTACAACAAGGCAACAGCTACATTTAATTCAATGCTTTGGTGCCAAAATACAAGCGCCGCGGCTGATTAACAATTCAAAATAATTTTAAAGTGCATAAAAAACATTTAATGATCCGAAACCCGGATCCTGTAAAAATATGTTGAGTAGAACATCAAAAATCTTTTATACATTATATACATAGCTATAAAATCTATTTTATTAGGTTTAAAACACTGATATAACAGCTTCTATGTGAGCGCTTGTCTTAAAGTTATATATGCGTGAATTTAGTAAACAAGCAGATTAAAAACGCATATTCTTGTAAAGTTAAAACACAGACAAAAATATCTGTGTGTAAAACTATATGTATTGTCATACAAGTACTATGCAATGAACCTAGGGTTGTGCACGGTATTGTGTAGGTACTGTGCACTGGGAGAAAGAAAAGAAAAGACAGAAAAATGAAAACTAAGGCTCCACTAAATAATAAACGAAGGAGGAGCGACAACGTCTACTTATGCCTTTGTGTGTACCTGTAAATAAGATGTTAGGAACATTACATCTTACAGCAATTAAAACACAGTATGTGCAACAAATATATACTGTATATACTTAAGTAAGACATGAGAAATCTTTTATACATTGTATACATAACTTTAAAATGTATTTTATTATGTCTGAAATGCTAATATAGCAGCTTCTGTGTGGTCGCTTGTCTTAAAATTACATATACGTGAATTTAATAAAAGCACAGGCTATAACGATAAATTCTTATAAAGTTGAAGCGAAGGCAAAGGTATCTGTGTGTAAGCTATACATGTTAACATACAAATACCTTGGAAATAACTTGGGGTTGTGTACAGTATTATGTGAGTACTCTGTACTGGGGAAAAGAAGGGAAAAAGGGCGAGGACTAGGGTTCCAAAAAAGAATAACAAAAAGAAGGAAAGCAACAACATGTACTTATGCCACTGTGTGTGCCTGTAAGTAAAAAGTTAAAAACATTACACTTACAGCTATTAAAACACATTGTGTACAACAAGTATACACTGTTCTTGCGATGTTGTGAATGTTAATACGTTCATAAATCTATATAAACAACTAAGCCATCTATAATACAAGTAAGTATATGACAAAAGCCCATACCAAAACATCTTAACTAGCGACACAGGCTTTTTAACTTCAGTATTGGATAAAGGGAACGTATCTCATTTAATCCGGGCATCACACTGGCATTACAACGAATCTGCCGGTATAGTTCCAAAACCTCTAATTTAACTTGATGTGGTCCATACCTACCATCTAAAAGGACAGTGTCTACTGCCTTAAATAAAAATGTGTGGCTAGGGTTTTCTGCTGTATGTTTTGCTAAAGCATTGTCTGGTCTATTTTTCTTGATGGATATGTTCCCTTTATCCAATACTGAAGTTAAAAAGCTTGTGTCGCAAACAGTTAGTAAAATACAATCATCAAGTGCTAGGACATGTAGGCAGTGAAAAGTTATGGCAGTAGTCAAACAAAAGTATCGGAATCCAGCTTTAAAAAAGCTGTGTAAGATAGTTTCAGAAGAGTGCTTAATCTGTTTACAGGTTAATGCCAAAAGTAAAAAGCCTCAGTTACACAGGGTCATGCCAGCAGATGGACCATGGTATGCAGTTCAAATAGACTATGCAGGACCATTACCACCGGCAAAAGGGGGGTATTGCTACTTGTTAGTAGTAGTAGATATATTTTCAAAATGGGTAGAAGCAATTCCTACTAAAACAACCACTAAGGCAACAGCAGAAGCTTTATGGAAAAACATATTTTGTCATTGGGGATGGCCACGGGTTATTGAGTCTGATAATGGGCCACAATTTGACAGTCAGCTAATCAAACAAATGTGTAATTTGTTAGGAATACAACAAAGATTTCATGTACCTTACCATCCACGGTCCAACAGGATAGTTGACAGAATGAACAGAACCATTAAAGAAAGACTTAAAAAAGCATGTTTGGAAAAGGGACGAGATTGGGTGCAACATTTGCCAGGAATTTTTTTAGGGGTAACAGCTATCCCAAACAGCAAGACAGGGATTTCACCATCTGAAATCATGACATGCAGAAAAGTGCCAACACATCTACCTTTTGATCCAGAGATTGGACATAACAGGCCTTTGTTAGAGGCAGCACAACATCAAACATGGTTAAAAGACATCACAAAGCAGTGTGAATACTTGGCAAGGGAGCAAGCGTTCCATTTATGGGAAAAGGTCCCCATAATGCCACAGGAACACCACCCTCCCTCTGGAACAAAGGTATTAATTAAAACGTTTCAGACGGACGGTAAACAGCTCAGTCTCTATTAGATGCTGTACATTACCCCCTGTACATGTAACAATTCTGACAACAAAAGACATCATACAAAAATGTCACAGTGTGTTAATAATAACACAAAAATAATAATAAATTCAACAGGGGAAAGAACAGGTATAATTTCTACTAATACTCTGTTTATTTGTATAAACAACACAGTAATACAAGGAAAAGGACCATGGGTTGGAATACTTACCATTCTGGGCAATAAACCAGTACTTCATACAGATCAAGTGGTAAAAATACCATCCACTTGTACCATGATAGGACAACAATACCAAAAAACAATATTGCACTTCAACATTACGTTTCCAAGTTTTAAACAGACAAAATGCAGACTTAAAAGAGCCTGTTACGACACACTCTTATGGGGAGTAGGAGCAGGAGTGGGAACTCTAAATGCTGTGGATACTGAAATTTTACAAAACAAACTAAAGTTACTAGGACAAGACATATCACAAATTGTACATTTGCAAGCCCAATGAAAGCCCACTATTTGGTATGTACATAAACAAAATGTACGCTATCAAGAGGGTTTTTTAAATCATTATAATGTATCATTAATAGACAGATTGCAATTTGACACCAATGTATCTGTGTTTGCAGACTGGACAAAATGTATTCTACAATTGTATGTTAAAATACAGCAAAATGAGTTACAAACAAAGCTGATGTTAAAAAATGAGTACATGTGGCTACAACTATTCAGCAGATGGATTCCATCCACTAGCTGGGTAAGACTGTTCACAGAACAGACTCAGTGTGAGCACAATTTTTGTACTGGTAAAGTCATGTATTATAATGTAACCAAACAAACAGTAATGTGTCAATTCATGGTATTACCCATAATATTCTTGTCTACTTGTAACAATACTGAACTTTGGTTACCTCAACTTGAAGGAAATTACATAGATATGGATAACAAAACGCACATGTTAAAATGTTGTACAGAAACTATAAATGGTCTCATATGTGGGCAGCATTCTTCCATCTATGAACCATGTTTTTTACAACATTCTATAAATATGTGCAAACGGACAATATTGCCTTCAAACTTCAAAATGTTTGTCGAAGTGGCACCACAATTTGTATGTGTGGTTTCAAATAAACCAGTGTTAAAATACAAGCAAACAACCTTTGTGGGAAGTATCAGTAATATCACGCATTGAACCTGGGAAAATGAGACTTACGTGTTTTCTACCAGTACTAAAAAAATGGAAAAATGTCAGTGGAAATATGAAATGATTCAGTTTCCTAACATTACTTTGTCTTTAGACAAGTTAAGAAAAATTATACAAGACACAGACGATCTTAAAGCTTACTTGGATCATCCTAACCGCAGCATATTACCGCATAAAGTAAACAGTATAACAGTAAAAGACAAATTGGTAAAGTTGGCTGCCCAGAAGTTGTGGAATATATTCACAGGGTGGTCATCATCTGGAACCAAATTGTTAAATTGGTTAATATATCTGGTGTTGGTAGTCTTAGGAGTCATAATAATAATAACAGCTTGGAATTGTTTAATATGCTGCAGGTTACAGAGAGTTGCAATAACACAACAAGCTATTTTTGTAAATATGAGCAAAGTCATAAATGCTGTAAATGATAATGCTAACAAAATAAATGCAGTCTTTTCTTTAACTGAAGTTTAGTCAGTTCCTCAAACAGCTAGAACTGAAAGAATATTAGTATTCTGTTCTATTTAGTATACACTGTCTTTTCAAACTGTTGCTAGCATGATTATTAGCTTGAATAAAAAGCTGCAAGAATGATATGAAATATAAAGGGTTAATTTAGAAATAGCATAAAATGCAGAAAAATAGTAAGTGTGCTGGCAAGCATATATAGCTTAGTTAGATTTTGGCATCCATGTAAAGGAATATGTTATTGAGAAACAAAGTCTGTAAAAATAACTGTGCAGATGGCAGCTGGAAGGACATCAATGATGTAAAGAGATGTAACATCAAGTTTCAGATAGTGCTGGAACACCACGTTTCAGATAATGCAAGACTGAGTTTCCATAAATCATCAAACTACAAAGAACCAAGGACAAGGGAACAAAGGACAAAGAAAGAACTGCTATACATCAGACTCTGAGAAAAATATCAGACCTTTTGGTATAAAAATGTGTGTATGTAAACAAGGTTTGGGTATTTGCCATAGAGAGCTGACAGCATCTGTGTCTCATGCTTGTAGATCTGAAAAGAAAAATGTGATGGTAAAGTGTATTAACTGAAACAGTTGTCTTAGTGTATTTATTGTATTCAGTACAGTACATTAATAAGGCTAGTTGATTACAGTAAATACTTAAATGAACTATTGTATGCATGCATGTAAATGCAAGTAACAGCAAGAAACCAGCAGAAGGCGGTATATAATTTTTCAGAGTTTTTTTTTTATAATCTGAAGCAATTATTGTTCCTAAACATACATTGTGAATAATTTCATTACTTTTGTTATTGAATCTATATTACAGTAATCTGTTTCTGGTAAATTTAAGTTCAAAATAACATTATTCTTCCCTCCTGTGTTTCATGCAAGAAATGTACGAATTCCTCCAAATCATCAGCCCTTGACTTTGGTGGTCTATAACATCCAACAATTGTCATTTGTTCCAGAGTCATCTTTATTGTCACATTTACATAATCTATAGTATATCACTGAACATGTAATAATCACAGATCTTATAATTATCTTTAATCCCTATCATAACACTGCCACCTGATTTTTTTTGTTGTTAGAATGTCTGTTACAGTAAAAACATTTGTACCCTGACAAGAACTGGTTTCCAATCATTGTTTTTTAACCATATTACACAGGAAATAACATTACCTTTGTGGAAACATAGCAAATTTTCCAATAAAAACACTTTATTATTAATGGTCCAAGCATTAGCAACCATCAGAGATGCATCAAATGTTGCTGTCTGTGAAATGTTAATTTTCGATCTGGCAAAAATCCTAACTAGTGTTTGTCAAATACTGCAAAATATCTGCCACAAAAATTCTCTTCTCTGATCTTGATAAATGCACACCATTGTATCTGAACACGTGTACCCAAAACTAGGCTTGGATGCTCTACACATTTCCATTTTTTAAAACAGGACATTTTTTTCCATGAAGGTAGCTACCCTAAAAAATCTTTTCATTCACAGTGACCCAACTATCCTTTCTATATGCGATTTGTGAAAAAATGTATCCTAACACCAGTACAAGCTATATTATCTAAGAGATTTAAGTTTCCTACTAACAGTCAGAGAATTCTTGTGGATGAGATAATTTGTACCAAAATGAATGAAAACAGATCTGTACTTTCTTACATTAAGGCATTCAAAGGCTTATCTTACATCTTCTATTTTTGCTCCTGGCAAGCATAACACTATTCAATGTTCATTATCTTCTCTGCAAATGTAAGTATCAGTTCCTCTAATAACCGAATCTCCAATTACAAGGATATCTTTTCTGACCAGTTCTGAAGAACCTTCAACTTATTTTTTTGTCTAAAAATTTGTATTAGTTTTACTATTGTAATAATATTCAATTATATATAACAAATAGAAAACATAAGTGATAAACTATGTACATTATTTACATTTGACCTGAATAAGATTAGATTATAAAACCAAAATCAAACTGTTAAAGTTTTTGCATAAAATGCTGACAAGTTTTTTCTTCTTTCTTTCCTTGTCAAGTGTCGTCTGAGATCATTTTTAAAGTCTCAATAAGAGATAATATCTTATTCCAAGGATTATTACTCCATACTTTGGGCGCAGTTCTCAGTTCCTTGATCTTGTTTCCATCAAAGCTGTTTATTTCAAGAGACAGAAAAATTCTTCAGCTGTTGGTTCAGATGCTGATTTCCACTTTCTTGTAATGCATTTCCTTGCCACAGCTAACACAGTCCATAATAGGTATAAATCATTGTTGTTCATTTCTATTTTTTCATTAACATTTAACAAGATTAAAGATTTTGTTAATATAAATGCCTGTAAATGTAGCTTGAAGAAATGTACTTATTTCTTCCCAATATTTTTTGAGTTTTATACAATCGCTTAAAATATGTATCCAGTTTGCTTTACATTTTTGTAAACACATCCAACATATAACTTCTTTAGTAGAATTAAATTTGGCTAATTTGTTAAGAGTAAGAAAAGATCTATGCAGAAATGTCCACATATATATCTTCCAAAATTGTGAATTGGAAGTTATTTTTTATGGAATACAATACGTTAGTTTTACTTTCCATTGATAAATTTATTCTGTGGCCTTTTGTAATGAAATTCCAGTAGTTTTGGTGAGTTTTAACTTTATAATTCATTAAAAAATTTGTATAGTTTTGAAGTTAAATTTGTCCAATTGTAACTGTTATAAATAATTTCAAACATCAGTTTTGTTAGTTTGGGACTTGTTTTAAATGGAGTTATTGATTATTCTGCACAGATCTTGTACATGTAATATTATAGCAATAACCCACGCCTGGGTGTGGGTAATGCGGGATTTAACCACGGTTGGCGTGGTTTGGTCCAGAGGGCGAAGCCCGAGGGACCAAACAAAGACAACCGTGGTTAAATCCTGCATTACCCACACCCAGAAGTGGGTTATTGCTATTATACAATGACATTATGTAAGAAAAGAAATAATTACTTTTCTTAAATAATGGCATTGTATAATGCCTCTTTGCTGCCCTTCCGCAGCGGTCTGGTATTCCGCGGCAGTTCTGATGCACTGCGCATGCCTACGCAGTACATCAGAGCTCTGGGCAAAAGCAACGGAGAACGCAAGATCTCCGTTGCTTTTTACTGTTTCACTACGTTAAATAGGTTTAACATAGCGAGACAGCTTTAAAATAAGCAACGGAGACCTCCGTTACTTATTTAAAAGCTGTCTCGCTATGTTAAACCCATTTAATATAGCGAGACAGGTTTAAAAAAAAAAGCAACGGAGATCGCAAGATCTCCGTTGCTTTTTATACACTGTGTCGCTATGTTAAAGGAGTTTAACATAGCAAGACAGCTTTAAAAAAAGCAACGGAGATCTGCGTTGCTTTTTTTAAACCTGTGTCGTTATGTTAAACTCTTTTAACATAGCGAGACAGTGTTTTATACTAACGGAAAAAGTCCGGGCGACCGGACCTTTTTCCGTTAGTATATTGAGGGATTTACAACGGGCACGCTGGTTGGGCTGGCCAATCAGCGTGCACGTTTTAGAGGAAGAATTGTATAATACACTTTGCAGCACTAGCCAATCATTGTTTGTGATGTCATATGTATTTAATGTATGTTGAAAATCTAATACTTTATGGTTGTTTATACAATATTGCCAACAAATAAATATTTTGTCTCCCAGTTGGTGAAAATGTTTTTATGCATCTTGTTAATGAAGTTTTTTATAGAAGTGAAATGTATTAGTAATTCCATCCACAATTTTATATCTGGATTGATGTTTATAAGTTTTCTAAAGGAATCCTAAATATAGTTTATATAATTTAGATTGGTTGGTTTTGATATATTATATTGAAGATTAATACTTAGAATATGCCATAACTTATTATTTTGGTTATTTAACATGAGATTTTTTGTTATATTATTTTCATTTAAGAATATAGTGGTATGAAGAGAAGGTCTATATTGGACCACCAAACTTTCAAAATTTCGAGTGTTCTAATATCAAAGAAACAGAAAACCAAATTTTTTCCTAGGGAAAGAATTTGGTTGTCTGTTTCTGCTGCTTCGGTGTTTTCAGCATTGTGGTGGAAAGTTACGGGTCGGGTTCAGGTAAGTGTGCGATTGTGTGGACGTGAGGGTTAGGGTGGGGTAGGTGAGTTAGGGTTAGGGCACGGGTCAGGTAAGTGTGCGATTGTGTGGATGTGATGGTTAGGGCGGGGTAGGTGAGTTAGGGTTAGAGCACGGGTGAGGTGACTGTGCGATAGTGATGGACCTTAGAGTTAGGGTTTGGGTAAAGGTTAATGGTGTATGTATAGTTTAGTGTAGGGTTAAGTGTAAGAGTTTAGGTGTATGTGTGTGGATTGCTGTTTGTTTGGTGTGCTTGTGTTGTGGTATGTGTTTTGGAACAGCAAATTTTTTCCCCTAGAAAAAAATTCGCTGTTATGTATGTTTGATGTTTTAAATTTTCGATTTAATAGGGTTTGATATTAGAACACTCAAAATTTTTAAAGTTCGGTATTCTAATATAGACCCTGAAGAACTTTCCAATTGGAAGAATAATCTGGATCTATCCAGTTTATAAGTGTTCTAAAGAGCGAGGCTGTGATATATGATGCTATATCTGGGAAATTAATCCCTCCTTTCTCCCAAGGTCTAATGTGATGTGCATAAGCTATTCTGTTCCTGCTAGGGTACCAGAGGAATTTTAATAAGACTGTATTTATTTCTTTTAAAATGTGTTTATTTGGTATCATAGGAATAGCTTGAGGTAATATATATTATTTTTGGAAGTAGTATCAATTTTATTAATTGTAGTCTATCTTCAAATTTCAGGTATATTGTATTCCATTTTGCAATATGGGTTTTTATAATGCTTATGATTTTGAAACGTACTCACAAGCAAGGAGAGTGTGTTGAGCAGATGGAAAGAGTACTTTGAGGGGTTGATGACTGAAGAGAATGAGAGAGAGAGAAAGTTAGATGATGTGCGGATACTGAATCATTAAGTGCAGTGGATTATCAAGGAGGAAGTAAGGATAGCTATGAAGAGGATGAAGAACGGAAAGGCTGTTGGTCCTGATGACATACCTGTGGAAGCATGGAGGTGTTTAGGTGAAATGGCAGTGGGGTTTTTAACTAGATTGTTTAATGAAATCTTGGAAAGTGAGAGGACGCCTGAGGAATGGACAAAAAGTGTTTTGGTACCACTTTTTAAGAATAAGGGTGATGTGCAGAGCTGTAGTAACTACAGAGGGATTAAACTGATCAGTCACAGCATGAAGTTATGGGAAAGAGTAGTGAAAGCTAGGTTAAGAAGGGAGGTGATGATTAGTGATCAGCAGTATGGTTTCATGCCAGGAAAGAGGACTACAGATGCGATGTTTGCTCTGAGAGTGTTGATGGGGAAGTACAGAGAAGGGCAGAATGAGTTGCATTGTGTCTTTGTGGATTTAGAGAAAGCATATGACAGGGTACCTAGAGAGGAGTTGTGGTATTGTATGAGGAAGTCGGGAGTGTCAGAGAAGTATGTAAGAGTGGTACAGGATATGTACGAGGGTAGTGTGACAGCGGTGAGGTCTGCGGTGGGAGTGACAGATGCGTTTAAGGTGGAGGTGGGATTACATCAAGGATCAGCTCTGAGCCCTTTCTTATTTGCAATGGTGATGGACAGGTTGACAGATGAGATCAGACAGGAGTCCCCGTGGACTATGATGTTTGCAGATGACATTGTGATCTGTAGTGAGAGTAGGGAACAGGTGGAGGAGACCCTGGAGAGGTGGAGATATGCTCAAGAGAGAACAGGAATGAAGGTCAGCAGTACTAAGACAGAATATATGTGTGTGAATGAGAGGGAGGACAGAGGAATGGTGAGGATGCAGGGAGTAGAGGTGACGAAGGTGAATGAGTTTAAGTACTTGGGATCAACAGTTCAGAGTAATGGTGAGTGTGGAAGAGAGGTGAAGAAGAGAGTACAGGCAGGATGGAGTGGGTGGAGAAGAGAGTCAGGAGTGATTTGTGACAGACTAGTACCAAGACTAGTACCAGTAAGAGTGAAAGGGAAGGTCTACAAGAGGGTAGTGAGACCAGCTATGTTATATGGGTTGGAGACAGTGGCATTGACAAAAAGGCAGGAGTCAGAGCTTGACGTGACAGAGTTGAAGATGTTAAGATTTGCACTGGGTGTGATGAGGATGGACAGGATTAGGAATAAGTATATTAGAGGGTCAGCCCAGGTTGGAAGGTTTGGAGACAAAGCCAGAGAGGCAAGATTACGTTGGTTTGGACATGTGCTGAGGAGGGATGCAGAGTATATTGGAAAAAGATGCTAAGGATGAAGCTGCCAGGTAACAGGAAAAGGGAAGGCCTAAGATAAGGTTTATGGATGTGGTGAGAGAGGACATGCAGGTGGTTGGTGTGACAGGGCAAGATGCAGACGACAGGAAGAAATGGAAACAGTTGAACTGCTGTGGCGACCCCTAACGGGAGCAGCCGAACGAAGAAGAAGATAGAGTTTTTTTCTACATTTTCACATAGGGTAATTCCTAAATAATTTATAGTGGAGACTTGTTTACTTATTATGTGATTAGTGTTTGACAAAAGAGAATTATTTTTGTTCAGAATCATATAGTTAGTTTTGTTTTGTTAAAATGAAAACCTGAGATTGAATAGAATTTCTCAACTTGTAAAACTGATTCTTTTAGGGAATCTTTTGAAACAGATAAGGTGAGAAGTACATAATCTGCAAATAACATAATCTTGGAATTAAGTTGACCATAAATATCTATGCATTTTATTTTAAGAACCTTCATCTTCTAATACAGTACTATCTGCTCTATCAATTGTAACAAAGGAATGCTCTTCATCACCATTAGTCTTACTAATCCCACTGTTTTCACTGAGTATTAAATTTGCAATCATACAGTTCTCATCCAGCTGTCTTTGTACATCCACAGCTTGAGACATGTAGTCAACATCTGTCTTTCTCTTCTTACAGTAATGTTCTTCAATCCTTCCACATTCAGTTTTGATTTCTTTCTTTTCATCTGCCCCTTGCCTCTTTTTTCTACTTTCTCTTTTGGAAAAATGATACCCCTTTCTTTAGACTGCAGGTTTTCTGATAGAAAAATATTATCATTCCCTGTAATCTGTGTGTTACATAAAGCAGTGTCCTTTTTAGCATGTATCTCTTTACTTTACAGACATTTATCAGTTTCTATATTATTTTAATTTATCAGTTTCTCTTTCTTTCTTATTTGTTGTGAATTTCTTCCTTTTTTATTTTCTTCTAAACACTCTGAATTCTCAGATTGTTGAATACTTGCATCCAGAATTCCAAAGTTGTCACGGGCATCCTCTTGTTTTATAGAGGCTGAATGATCTTCAGAGATAATAGCCACGTCATTTCCTAAATGTGTTGTATTTGCTCTTTGCCTAACATTATTTTTGTATCTGACCAGTCCAGTCATTAATATACGTAACAACAGTTCCCCAAGCCATGCCAACTGCACAAGTGTAATCATCGTCAGCAAGTCTAGATTTACTTCTAATAATGGTAAGCAAATCATCAAACTTTTGACATGAGGAACACAGATCACCAGTGTTATCAGGTGTTATCTTTAAATATGCATAGCGTTTATTACATTGTACAAGATATTTGTGCTTTAGCAAATCATTAATGGCATACTCATTTAAAGAATCCATATTCAGCTTCAAACAAATAAAAAAAATATAAAAGAAAGAATAATCAAAATCAGTAACCACAGAAACTGAAGAAAACTTAAATCAAATTCTGTGAGAAAATCACTCAAGCAATAATACAGCTAAATGCTAAAGTAAGTACAGTAAAGTTGTTGTTACTGACATACAAGTTCTGAAAGTTAGACAACGTGCTCACTATCTCACGCAGTCGTACTTCTTAACAGTAAAGATCAATAAATCACAAACCAAGATAGGAGTTTTTATATAGGCCCTGGATTCAATATACAAGAAGTATCAGGCAACAAACGACAAAATCTCACCAAAATCTAAAGGACTTTGACAGACGGATAAAAAGAAAATGAATATCCAGTAAATTTACGTATTGGAAAAGTATATGCCTTGCCTTAGAAAAATTAATTCAGCTAGCCAGCAAATTGTGTATTAGTTAAATAACTGCTAAACTGTTCAACAATTACTTATCTACACTAATCCAGAATAATTCGAGCTGGAATGCAGAGAGACATAAACACCTCCAAGTCGGCCATATTAATACCATAGCTATAATAACAGGATATGTGTTTGCCTGCATTTTCTGAAGAACACAAAGTCTGAAACTTAAATGAATGTCATTACTTAGTAATTTCAGTTTTTGGAGATTTGTCCAAAAACCAAAGATTTTATAAGGAACAAACCAAACAAATCAGGCAAAAATCTGGACAGTTGAGAGGCATTGCAAAGCGAGTGTCAACATAACGGGCTGTGTTACACTGTCTTTCTGACAGAGCTAGCCAAGTGCTTTAAGGCTTAGAAAGCCAGCAAAACACTTAGCATTTTTTCCTGTACCTAGTAATACATGGAGTAGGTAAAGCTCCATGCACTACAAAGAATTATGTTCTAGTCTCTGATCATAAACCTTTTAATTATGTGTTCTCAACATGGATGTCATAATTATCATACAGATCATTAATGCATTAGATTCATAATCTGGATGAAAAGTACCAGACCATATACACTCTTTGTTCCCTGAAATATGTGGATTGCCTAAAGCATGGCCTTCAGAGCAGTCAGAACAAATCCTGCTCTATTTCTACAGTTGACATACTATATTCAGTGTTTACAGACTCCACAATATTTATTTCTGTACCCTTATCACCTTCTGCCACCCCCTACTGTACTCGTATTTATTGGCGGATAACTCCAATGTGGAAGATCCCTTCAGAGGCCATCATCCTGGCAGACATCAGTGATTTTGCTTCCTCACTGTCATTCCAACAGCTGATTGCTATCAGTGCTGGTGTGGGTATAAGGCCTACCTATTCCTTGTGATCTGTTAATGTGTGCTCTTTCACACAAGCAGGCAAGGGCTACCATCAATGGCTTGGATAGCCCACCCACACATGACCTAAGCTGGTCTCTCAAGCCAAACGTCCACCCTCTGGAATGAGTTCTTCCTTTTCTGGAGATGTGTGCATGGCTAATCAAGACCACTAACCATCTCCTCCTAGGATTTGTATTCCCAATCTCCCCTGCTTGTGCATGCCCAACCACCCTTGCCTGCAACATCAGGTGCCCCAGCTAGTAATTTAATTTGGGTCACCTGGGTCAAGGTCAGGGCCTGGGATAACATATCTTTGAAGGCTCAGTGGAAGTTAGTTGTTGATGTGGAGTGAGCCCTAATCTCCACACAGTCCTATATTTGTCTTAACAAAGGTAATGCAGTTGGCTAATCACATATGGTATATTTAGGGACTGAGCAACCCTTTTTTCTCATCCTAAAAGAAGAAAAAACAGCTGATCATTTTGTTCTTGCTCTCACTGTGGTATCTGAAGTGATCCACATAATGCAAAAAGTGCAAAGATTTTTCCCCTCCAATTTCACGGTTAAGAAAAACAACAGAAATCTGAAAAGACTGATTCAAACAATCTTTAGAAACTACCTTCGGCATGAAGGAAGAATTTGTCCTTCATGACATCCTGTCCCTATGGATAACTACGTATGGTTCTTTATACACCAGTTCTTGTAGCTCAGGAATCCTGGATGAAGTGACTACTACTAAGACAAGTTGAAAAGAATGTAGGTTTACCTATTTATTCATGATATTAAAGTCACAAGCAGGTGCTAATGGATACTTTGGAAGCTTACAGTGAAAGATCCCCTTTAATTTTGAAACTTGTGGTAAAAACTGATATCAACCCGAAACCCCCAGGAAGTCTTTCCTTTTTTTTTTGAATACTTTGTGGTCTGGCTTTCATAGTAGACAACACCTCCTGGGCAAAAATGGAGTTATTGGAATTCTAGACGATTAAACTCTTGAGAACTGAGACTTGGATGTAGTACTCAGGCTCATACCTCTCAACCTAGAATCATCAAAAATCCGGACAAAGGCCAATGAAAAGCAGGTACAACTGGCCAAAAATCTGGGCATTGATTAACATAAAATTTGCATACATCATTATGCAACCCCACCCACTCCAGTGGAATCATGGGATACCAACATTCAAAACACAAACTGAACAGACAAAATATTAAACAAAACGTAACCAGAATAATAGTAGTTTACTTATATTAACATTTTAACCTGTATCAAACTTTGTACTTGTATAAAACTGAAATGCAATTTTCTTTTATAAAAATAAAATTAACTGCTACACTAATATTAAATAAAACCGCTAAATGTAACACAACTGCAAAATATTCACTAATTACCCAGCACCTGTTTGCCTATCCAGCATTAAAAAACATTTTACACAGTTATGTTCCCAGTCGGTCGACGGTCAGTGCAATTCAGTATCTAAAAACTCCTGTCTGTCTACAAATCTAGCAAATCTGCTGGGCATTGTTTGTACTCATACAAGGTTGCTAAGGCCTGGAACTCTTTACCTGTATCCATCAGATCTATACCCCCTCCTTTCTTTCAAAACCACTCTAAAAGATTTCCTACTGTTCTGCAACCTCTACTATATGTACACATAGTTGTCCTCTCCCTGATCAAGATATCGAATAAAGAACTTTTTCCTCATTTTTAAAAGAAGATACCTCAGGGAACTACTAGACATAAATCGCTCCCAGTTAAGAAATGTAATCAAGGTCTTGTTTTCTGTAATAAGTTAGGGATTTCTCAACCCCTCACCCACATTTAGGGTGGCAGTATCACTTCTCTTCTCTAAGCTATTTAGGGTGTGGTCTTTATACTGTCACTGCATCTGGATCCATGTCGAGTCTTGAATATAGTTACAATAATGCATCCAGATTCAGTTCTAACTCAACTCCAACCCATCATTCTTAATTACTTACCCTCCTAAAATAGCCACATCTTCATGCAAAAATACCCTGAAGCCATGCTTTAATATTCTTATACTCCAGATGAATGCTACCATCCCATCACTTCACTGAAGTATATATGCCCACCAGAGTACTGCAGTGTCGGCTGAAGCTCTGGAATTAATGAAGGCAGAAGCAGCACTTACTTTTTTTGCACATCTTCATTGCTTTTCATTTCACTTTGCCATTATGACTGCCCTTAGCCTACCAGCTATAACTGCTTTACTTGCATTGTTTTGTCATGATTTGTCACAATAACCTTTTAAACTTGTATTGTATTGTTAATTTAAGAGAAATGATGAAAGGTACACTACAGCTGTCTATTATGTTATTGTCGAATATGCACTACCAAAGCATGTAGCTGTCATTTATTAATATGCTGAAGTATTTCTGGATTTATCTTTACAATCATACCTGCTGTGCTGTGCTGAATCTGATTTTCATGCAAATCTTTTTGTTTCTCAAGTAAATGTGAATCTTAGTATGTAATACATAATGCGCACACACATGTATAAATAATTACATACTAAAAGTGAATAGACGGCAAAATGTTCCCTGGAATCATTATGAAGTTGGTCTTAGTATGAATTCTGGAGGTCAATCCACTTTGATATATAACGAAAAATAAACTTGTAAAACAAAACAGGTAGCAGCAAAGCCAACGCTCACCAATATCCACAACGAAAATTTAATAAAATAAAATAAAGCGCTTTTCGTTTGCTACTATTAGCAAACTTCTTCAGACAATGTTACCATGTTACATTCAGGTTATATATACCTCCCCCTATTAATTAAATAATTAGTTAATCAAATTACATTAAATTAACTTCAAAAAGAAATTAACTTCAAAAAGAAATACTTCTCTACATTACTTGATATATACTAAATACATCCACTTACTTAAATACAATAATATTATTACAAAATACTTTAATAAAAACTTGTAAAGTTGATAAACGAAAAAGTAGTATTTATAATTAGTATTTTTTAAAAACTTTAAAAACTTTAAAACCATGTTATGTTAGTTTAAATTTACGTTAGTTTAAATTACCATGTGGGTCCTTAGAATTCTTATGGACACTTTAGAACATATTTGTGTGAATTTTAAAGCACAAAAATAATGTAAACCACCAATAATTACAAATTCAAAACAAATATAATCATTCATTTTCCTATATTATTGAATTTTCTAAAATCATCTCTTCAAGCTTTTAAGCTTTAACACACTACTCAAACTACAATTTTCTTGGGACTACTTTCAGGAAAGGGATGAATTTGAAGGCACTATATGAACAACAAAAGAAAAAACAGCCAAAAATTACTGGAATGTATAAATGCCAAAATTGTAATTTTTGTAAACTAGTAATGGAATCTAATAGATTTTCTTTACATAATGTTCAGTATAAGTTGAAGTGTAGGGCTAACTGTAATACTAGAATGGTGGTGTACTTGGCCCAATGTCAGGGATGCCAAGCATTTTATGTGGGTAAGACGGAGAGAAGACTCCGGGATCGTATATACGAGCATTCTTATGCCATTAGTAAGAATAAACAAGATAATGCCCTGGCAAAGCATATAGCATGTTAACCTGGGCATAGCTTTAAATTCTTAGTGATTGACCAACCAAATTCAGATGTAAGTGGTGGCCCTGTACCATTGAAATTGGAGGAACTTGAGTTATTTTGGCAGATCAAGCTCAACACATACAATTTACCAGGCATAAATGAAAATTGTAGTTTGAGTAAATCCACATCCCAAAACAGCAGAAAAAAGAATAACTAGAGAAATGGAATCCATACTACAGTTCTCCTCTTTCCAGACTGCAGGCACACATTACCACACACAGATAATATAATATATAATGACAAATGAATCTGCAGAATGAAAAAAAAAAAAAAAACAACTACAACTGGTGCTGGTACCCAGCTGATGAATGAACAGAGTCATACAGACGGTAAAACTTTGGAGTTGGTGGATTTATAAAATACGTAAAGTTTGCCTTCTACTAAACTGGTATGACCACTGCAAATGCAAAAAAAAAGGACTATACAGACATGATTATTGCAGCTAACAAAAAAAAAGAAAAACATCCAGCTATTATATACATCATCCACAGGACAACAGCAGGCAGATCAATCATCAAATCAATCACCCTGTCGCTGGTTGGCTGTGCCGTGGTTGTAAAACAACTGCCTAAACTTTGTTTTTATTAAATTTCCCACCCCAGTCTCGGAGTCTGACAGGCAGTCAGGTCAAGCATACGGATGCCCTGGGAACCTGATTCTTCAAACTGATTACATTAAGTCCTGCAATAGACTTGGGATCACTTCTGGAATTTATTTAGTGCAACCAGTGAGTGCCAACATAGTCCGGCTCCCTAACACTCTGAAGTAGATAAAGCAGATGAAAAACAAGCCATTAACCATTTAAGATGATAATGTTTCATACTGCAGTCTCATATCTAGATTTTAACTACATACACTGTAAAATTAATCAGCCAATAAATAATGGGGACCATTCTAAGATTATTTGGTAATTATTTTTTGTCATTAACAAGTGTCTAAGCAGGGTTACCCAACCTTGATGTCCTCTATTCACCATAAAACAGGGTGCCCTCTATCCCTGGTAAATCCAAAACCAACTAGCTGCATGTTTTGATGAAAACAGCTACTGCAGTTTCAGGGAAACGTTGTAAAGAAGGCACAAGTAAATGAAAGTGACTAATCATCTACTGATTTTAAGCAAATTATTTAGCTAACTGTGCAACTGTGGCTACGAAATGTGTAGTCTGCAATAAGTAACCTGTCTTCACAAATCTGGAAACTAGCTGCTCATTGTCATTAAGTAACACACCCATTTCATTTCATCATTGACTTTGTACATTGATCGGCAGCACTGAAGTTTGCTTGCAAGCAGTAACCTGGAGGTTTACACTTTGCAGGACTCTTTCTTAAGTTCATTTACCTTTGTGGCGTATTGTGTACAAGCTAGTCTTTCTCTTCACGGACATAGCCATGCATACTCTTTGTACTCCATTTGTTGCATGCTTCTAAGCTTTTCAGTTCAAATTATGCTTGGCTCTCTAAATTAATGTCTTCAACAGCAGGGACAACAAGATCTGCAAAAGGTTTGGATGGAGCAGCTGAAACTGATGCTACACTTATTAACTTATGGGGGGGGGGCATATTTTGAGAAATGCATCCATTTCTTAAATGCTAGACAGGTTTAGGGTTAGCAATAACTGAGCGCACTTCAAACTTTCTTGCTACACCCCTGAAAGTATCCAATGTAGTAATACTTTTTTCTACTTAAAATACAGATGACTGTAATACTCAGCGAAGGACGTGTTACTTGCTGTAATCAAATCAAAAGCATTTTGTGTTCCTGATGCAAAAGGCAGTCTACAGCAGTTTAAGTGAATAGTGTGCATCTGTTCCTAACTGCTAAGGGGGTGAGAAGGTTATTTATCTTAATAGAGATGTAAGTGGAAATTTTAGAACTGCAGAACTGCCAGGCTATGGTTGGGGGCACAATGGTCAAGGTCTTCACCTCGCAGCTATGATATGCAGGATTTGATTCTGATATCTATACGGAAACTGGCTAGGCAGAAAATGGCCCATGATCACAACTAGCCCAGTACTATGGACCTATGAACACAGAGTAATTGTCTGCTCCAATGGCATACATCTTACTATGGATATGGAATAATGATATGGCACATATACTAACTTTAACCACAATGCATAAATCGAAACTCTCCTCTACTATACATCTAGCCCTCTAAAGGCATTAATCTTTCTCCATTACTGTGTGCCTTTTATTTTTATTCATATGTTTGTAGTGGGGACATGTGGTGCCTTTGTGTGGGGTAAATGATGCAGCCTTAAAACTGTTTTGTCCTTAAAGGCTTATATAGTGTATGCTCGGTTATACCCATGCGGCTGCTGTCTCTTTTTATGGGTGAAAAGGGTGCCAATTGAAACAATTACAGGGGAATTATGATATAATATTGTCATATCCTGGGTATTATTGGTTAGGCTTGTGAACACTGTGGTGTCATTAGCTTCGTAATCACCTATGAGTGCAGGTGTTTAACTGATGTGTGTGTGTGTGTGTGTTTGAGGTGGGGGACACTTCAAAGCAGTTAGCAAAAAAACTGGCATTTCTCGTAGCACACACATTCCTTTGCATTATGCACATCATCATCATCCTATTGACTCAGCAAATGTATCTATATTACCCGAATGAACGTTTAGGTTAGCGAATACCTAAACGTCAATCTGGTAATATCGAAAAATTAAAACAGCGAACAACTAATTTAATGTAGAGAATGAATTCCCTTGGCTGGAAAAAAAAAAATTAAACCAAAATGAAGTGGGGGACTTCACCCCCACACACCCCTAACTAAATATACCAACTCTGAGATTGCTCTATAGCGGGGAAAGGGGCAAAATCCACATAACGGCCAAGGGAATTCTTTCCCTGCGTTAAATCAGCCGTTCACTTTTTTTGCTTTCGCTATTACCACATCGACGTTTAGGTATTCGCTAACCGAAACGTTCGATCAGGTAATAGGAACCTCCGCAACTACACTCTCCTGCCTGTTATAGGAAAAGTAAGAACTTGCCTAAACCCCCAACCCCAAAACAAAAATAAATAAATAGAAGTAGTCAGAAAACCAATGGTGCTACATTTTGAGCAAAGAATTGCTTCAATTCCATCCAGCTGTTGTGTCTCTCAAAAGAAATTATAAACTATATGAAGCAAGTGCAGGAGGCAGACAAAAGTAATGGGAGTATCTAAGCAGTGTTTGCTCTCCTCCCAGAAGTAGGAGGTTGGATTAAATGATGTCCTGCAGGGTAGCTGAAGTTAGTCCTGCCCGATCTTTAGACTGAACATCTAGTCTGTTCTTTTTAAAGGAATGTGTGGATGTATTTCAAAGTAGCAACCTCTGAAATACTTTAAGGGGCACACTTTTTTAACTAAGGCATTGGTGGAAGCTGGTCATTTAGTGAAATGAGACCTAACTTTCTAGTCACAGATTTATTTTGCATAACAAAAATGCAATTAAGCCAGTCTCTTGGAAAAGGTCTGCCTGGTACATGAATGATTAAAAAAAAAGAGCTGATTGGTACATGAATGATTAAAAAAAACAAAACAGTTGATCGGACTAAGTAGTTTATTTTCACTGTAGTACTTCAGCTATCTGTACATACCGACAGGTTGCACATTTTTTTGCACCTGTTCTACTGTTTAGAAAAGAAAAATGCAAAAGAAAGAACAGGCAAAGAAATTTAGGAAACCACTATAGGCAGAAAGGATGGATTTGTTCTTAAAGGCACTTTGTTCTTAAAATTTAAAAGCCTGGTTGAGGTGACAACAATTAAGAAAACTTATCCAAGAAATAATCTGAGATCTACTAAAATGACAGGCTAAGAAGGTGAGACGTTTCTCACTCACAAAGTCTAAGCCCCAAGCAGGGGTCTACATGATGCCTTGTAGACCTCAGATGAAGGATCTTCTTGCAGAACAATTTTTACAGTAATGTTAGGAGCAAAAACTGGAGACATAGGCATGCAAACAGGGATGACTGACAAATGCTCCTAATACCACTACAAAAGAAAGTCTAGTTCAAAGCAGCAGAATAAAACACAGTCAGATATTGCAGAATCTGAGAAACTGAGAAGGAAATGGCGTCTAGTGTTTTCTTTCCTCACCACAGACACAATCCAGTCCATTTGGACAAGTGTGCATTTGTTTTTCTAGCCTGTTTTAGAAAGGATAAAACCTCTGCAGAAAAAAGAAAAACATCTGTTGGACATCTATCTGAAATCCTTCAAGCTGTCAGTTTAAGAAACATAAGATCTGTATGCCTAAACCTAGTTTTTTTGCTTGCTGTGAAGAGTAAAATTAGTGGCTGACCAACATCATCTGTGATCCAAAGTTGTTTAGGCCAGCAGGGAGGTATAAGATGAGATTTATGTTTTTCTTACCTTCTACCAACACCTTTAGAATTAAAGAAGTTGGAAGAAATGCATACAGTAGTTTAGATACTTGTCCCATCTGACCAAAAAGGTTTTCTTCACCACTGTTTGGCTCTAGGGAAGTAGAAGAGAGAAAGTCTGAGATACTGGTCACATGCTAAGAAAACCCTGAACTCTTGATCATCATCTTTGTTAGCATTATGAATGTGTTCCTTTCAGTTTCCAGTCAAAATATTTGGCTTTTTCTGCTTACAGTGCCCACCAGTGGTTTCCCAATGTTGAATGGAATGAAAATGATTTAAAGAATTAAGCTCATCTGCACTCTCTCTCCTTAGATTAAATGATCCTGGCTAGCCTGCTCATGGTAAAGACATTTTTTGCTCCCTGCTTAATGTGATATACCGCATCACTTAAGTACTGTCTTTATCAGTCTGCAGAATCACAGGTCTCAGAGCTGATGTAAAGGCTGTTAGAGTCTGAAGGCTAGCCATTGCCTTTCTGAAGAAGGCCTTTATTTTGTCTGAGATGGAAATCCCAGACCTTACATTGTGATGTTCTGTAAAATGGATGAACAACCATTCTTCAAGGAGTTTGTGGTGACATTTTGCTCTGGAATTAGAGGAACAAAAGGTAGACTGCAACTGAAAGTAATTTAGTTATGTCACCAATGGAACTTTTTCACAAGAGATGGCAATAAGGTTAAATCTTCTTTAAAGGATTGTGTATTCTGATGCCAAATTTTGTGCGGCTACTGACTTTTCTTAATGTTTGGTCTCCTGTTCGGTCAGCAGTTGGAAACCATAAGGATAAATGGGATGCAACTCATCACCCTGAAAAAGCTCTTGCAGTCAACTGCTCCTGTCATGAGACATGGAGACAAAATTCATCATTATTGCACCTTGCATCTATGGCACAGACGGATGAAGCCCAAATGACCAGAGTTCAGTTTAGTACCTCTGGCTCTACAAGAGCTCTCTCAGGGAAATGGAAGTGGGCGGCTGTATTTGTCTCACTAATTCTGAGGTATGCAGTAGCCCAGGGAGGCAGGCTATGCTGACTGTAAGGGAGCAGAGCTTTGGTTGGGTTGCACATACAGCCATAGGCAGTTACAACTGCAAAGCCTATTGCACACCCACCTTCCCGCTCATCTTCATTCTCTGTCACTAGGAAAAATGTTGAATTAAATCACTTTCTTCTTTTCTGCCAAAGTGACTGCTTTACTGACTGAACACCAATGCTGTATTACAAGTAAGATCCAGAATATTTAACAGTGGCTATCTGAGGAAAGGATCCCGGAAACCTGAGTGTTTCAAAACTCTGTACTGCAACCCTACTGAGTCCACCACTGAGACCCACTTGTCTACCACAATTTGAATACAATTAACAGAAAAATGTGTAAGTTTTCATTTAGGGACAGAACAGGAGGAGCAAAATGGCAATGATGGTGAAGAATGTCAGTGGTATTTACTGAGGCAGCTATTCTGCCAGAAGGAATTTTGCTGCTGTTGCCAATGTTAGGCTTTCCAGGACTGTTGTTTTATTCTTATACTGTTTCTTTATATTGTAATTTGCAGGAGGTGGAAATAAATTTTTATGAAAATACTGCTAAATAAAACAAAATTTAATATTTCCACTTTTGACTCAGTCACACACAGCTAAGCCCTAAAGCTCCAGATTACTTGTATTTTGACTAGCTGACTTGACGTTAGTGTGACTGGTTGAGAGAGGATGGGCGTGAGCAGTAAATGACTGCTTGCCCATCCTGGTAAGAGAGAAGCAGCTTGGCTAACTGCATTGGTGAGAGTTGCAGGAATGCAGGTATATCTGTAGCCACATGCAAAGTCTGGAGTGTTCATGCTGCAAGCTGTGTGCCAGGAATGCAGGTATATCTGTAGCCACATGCAGAGCCTGGAGTGTTCATATTGCAAGCTGTGTGCCAGGAATGCAGGTATATCGAGCCACCTGCAGAGCCTGGAGTGTTCATGTTGCAAGCTGTGTGCCAGGAATGCAGGTATATCTGTAGCCGGATTCACTTCATAATCTCAAAATACTGCAATATCTCGAAACCATGAAGTTGAATACCCTAAACACCAAACATGCATAAACCCAACACCCAAAATCGCGACGTCACAAAATCCCGAAAAACACACATCACACACTAGAAAACACATACATACATGCCTCCCAACACTTCCCTACAACAAACATAACACATACGCACACAACCAAACACATACACACACCTACCCTTAGTATATACAGGGGGGCAAGCCCCCCTGCACCCCCCACACAACCCCTACTTATATATACTAACTCCGAGGTTGCACAACAGTCCATAAAACACACAACCCAGCACCAAACATTCCACACATCCCCTGCACAAACACACATCACATACACATGAACACCAGCACTCCCAACACTAACACAGTCACACTGCACAACACCTACCCTAACCCACACCTCAAACATCCCAACACACTCAAACACACACAAACCCTCCCCAAAACCCTAAAAAAGTACACTTACCTAACCCGCTATCCGTACTGCGGGTTCGACATTCTGCATTCAACATTTCCGAGTTCGCGATTTCTGTCCGTTAGACTTTACAGGCTCAAAATTCTAAAATTTGATATTTTAGTATTTCGAGCATGTAAAGTGTTCCCTGTAGCCACATGCAGAGCCTGTAGTGTTCATGTTGCAAGCTGTGTGCCACTTTGTTGGGAGGCTGCTCAAGCTCCAAAGTGCAAATACGCCTCTCAAGACAGATGTAGCAGAGCTTGCAGTCTGCTGAGGGGTGGGATAAAACAGTCTACAAGATCTGCAGACTTCTCAACCCCTTAACTTCTGTCTGTCTCTGCTACGGGGAAATAAATGGGATAAAGGGCTCTCGCTTCAATGGAGAAACAAATGGATCAACTTGATGAGGTGGTGTAGTGCTCTGGAGAACAAAGAGCTATGAGTGAAGTTCCTCCTCCTGAGTGGATAAAGGAATCTTGACTTCAGTAGCCAAAGGAAGAGTGGCTTGTGTGTCCCCTGATCACCAACAACTTTTGTAAATTACCTAAAAAGGATTCATCACTTGTTATTGTTAGTAGTAGTTTCTTTTTCTTTTATTTCTTTTTAATGTTATACCTGGAGTATCAGTCAAAAGTGTTTAGTTAATCTTGGCTGCACTTCTTTGACTAACACTTGCAAGAGCAAAAGGAGTAGCAGTTAACATTTTCTTGTGCTCAGGAAATGCCTGAAGGTCTTGATTCTCCCAGCTGAAATCTGCTTACAGAAAGCAATACCAAGCTCTTAACTATCGATTATAGTTATTCATTACTAAATAAAAATCACTCAGCAAATAGAAGTCTTTACTATAGCATCCAAATTTTAACATCACTATAAAGCCATACATGTGTAATATATCTGTGTATCACTTCAGCAAAAGCATAATATATAATGTAAAGTTTTTATATATATAATACTTACAGATATTATAACCTAGGGATCAAATAGTAAGTTTGTGAAGCAAAATGGAGGCACTACTTACTTCCAGTGACACAACATAACTAAGTACGATGCACAGTGCAGTCTCACAGGTCAGCTTCCCATAACGACCACGACACATCCTCTGGGAATGTCTAACTGCTCACACAGATCAGGCCTGGCAAGCACTGATGCCGTTGGCTACTTCACATTCCTTTTATAAATTTTTGCAGAGGTGGTTCTCATGATAAATACTGTGGGTTTTTTGGAAGTTAATATTTGTGTTTAAAAAATTACAAAACTCCTGACTGTGGTGCATGGAATTTGAACAGATGATGATGAGTCATATACAACAGCAGAACATACATGAGGGGGATGTGCTATTGGTGTCTCATTTTAGAGAAATGTTTAAATATCACAGATGCATGATTAATGAGCAGTGTGCTAAAATATTTACACGCATGCATGTGTACACATGACAATGTGCTAAATGCTAACATTTACAGAGCTTTAAACAACATCCTCTGCTTATTCCATCATAATCGGAAATGTACAAGGTTTACAGTAAATACCTTAAAAAACAAAATAGAAATATTAGAAAAACACAAAATAACATGTTAAGGAAATAGCTTCTATAATGTAATACAGAAAGGCTTTAGATATTTGAGTACAAATGCGGAGGGTTGACATAATGGTTAAGGTCATCACTTCAAAGACTCAAGGTACAGGGTTTGACTGTCATCTAAGGTTTTTGGCTAGGCTTAAAATGGCCCTTTAGGACAGTTAGCCAAGTATTCACTTATGAACCTCATCAGACTCATCCCTTCTGGGGAGGGGTTGGCATAATGGATAAAGTGTTTACATCACCGACATGAGGTACAGAGTCTGACTCTCATCTTTGAAGGAAATTGGCTAAGCTTAAAATGGCCCAATGGGTAGCTAGCCTACAACTAACCTATGTATATGAACAACTGATTTCTCAAATTAATTAAGATAAAATATTAAGAGAGGACACAAGATGTAGACAGGTGGAAACTGACAAATTTACCTCTGCATCACAAAAAAATAAGTAAACATTCAAAACACATTACCAAAAGCTTGATTTTGTTATGCCTATATTACAGTTCAAACACTTTCAAAACACAGCTGTCAAGTTTTAGCACAAGAATTGAGGATAAAAATAATGAAGGATAAAGCCCCCAAAATTACGTACAGATTTAAGTACTGATCTTGCATACTTAGTTGCTAGAGTAACAGGTTTTAAATTAGTGTGATTTTTGTGAAGGATATGAAGTCTGAAACTCAAATTCCTGCAATTATTTAGTGATTGCATCCTAAACAATTTGGCAGAAAACCACCAATTTTATAAGGAACAGACCAAAACTATGAGGCAAAAATCAAGTACAGTCTCCGAAATCAGATACAGTTGATAGCTATACTTTCAAAGGATATTTTATAATGCTTTTAAACACTTAAACCAGCAAGCCAAAACAACTAAGGGAGTTCTGAAAAGTAATTAAAATGGAGTTTTATTGTTACCAAGTTCTAAGAAGGCTGAGGTAGAACATTTCAGGGATACAAGACAGGCATGTAGAAATTCATGACTGATATAAAGGTAGTAGAAGAAAGAAGGTTAAAGGGCAGGATGATGCATGACAAAGGTAACATAAAACAGAGGACCAAAGGTTAGGGACTGAAGAGAGCAACATTTTCTGCACGAAAGAAGACAGAAAGGAAGTACAAATAAAGGCATTAAAGAAGAAATGGGAAAGGGTATTGCAACAACAAGAAAATTAGTCTAAAGAAGTCTGGGAAATGGGAGGTTACTTTAGGGTGTAATAACAGCAAAGCAGTACATGGAGTTTTGAAGGGGTCACAGCAGGATTATGGTCAGGATCAGGCCATCTCCAAAAAGAAAGTATATTATATTATTCTGCCATTCTGTTTTGATAGATTTCTCAGTTGACCAATAATGTTTCTGTCATACAGCACTGAAAGAAGTAAGTAGTTCTAGTTTTGACAGATAACTTTTGTTTTTGTTGCAGTATTGCATACTTACCATAAGCTAGATCTATGTTGTCTTGTTCCGTCTGGCTGAATGAATGGGTCATCAGATCCTACTGTATTTGACCTCTGTGCTTTTTTCAAGAGCTTGGATCCAGGACTCTGGCTCCTTCCATACCCATAATTCCCTCTGGTCCCTAAATTACTTCAGATCAGGTTTGCCTGCTTGAAGCTAGTAGTTCTCCTGGTCAATACAAAATCTATACAGCTGGGCATTAAACGTGAATAACAGCTCCAAGTTGTCTGGTCCAACTGATTAGTCAAGGGCTATAAAAGACAATGGGGTATGGAGTTAGGGAATGTTGAGCCAGATGGAACAAGACAGTACAGATCTAGCATTATGGTAAGTACATATCTTTTGTACCCAATATTGTCTTTTCTGTCCGACTCAACAGATGGGCCAGATTCTCAAGCTATCCTGCATCCCAGGGCAATCTCACAAAAGAATATTCCAAAGTAAGGTGGAGCCAGGGGATGTACAGGATCTAGATTGTACATCCAGTTTGTAATGTGGCATAAAGATATGAACTGTAGACCAAATAGCCATAGCACATATTTCATCTATGGATAAAGCAAGCAGTGGAGTTAGGCTCCGGTCTAGTTGAGTGAGCCTTGCATTTGCATGATAATATAAATCTCCTTTTCCTATAAACAAAAGAGATGCAGTTGGAAAGCCACCTAGAGAAAGTCAGTTTAGAAATTCCTTAGCCCAATTTGACCTTTGAAAAGGAAAGAAAAATCTGGTTTGACTTTCTAATACCTTTGGTGTGATGTAGACAAATTCTGAGTTGTTGACTGAACAGCTATCAAATGCAAAGTATGTCCCCCTTTGTTGGAAAAATGTGGGAAGAAAACTAGTAGAAAAACTGGCTTCAGAGGCCAATTTAGGAAGAAAAGAGGATTGGTTTGGAAGGATATCTTACTGTTATGAAAAATCAGGTAAGGAGGTCTGCAGATAATGCTTGTAACTCAATAAATCATTTTAGCTGTGGTAATTGCTCCTAGAAAAAGTTTTCCAAGTAAGTCAGTTCTGCTGAGGATGCTAGATCAAAGGGAAACCTAGTTAGGACTTGAAACATGACTGTAACATCCCATGGAGGAACTGTATCTCTGATTGGAGATCTGAGAAGAAAGTTCCGTTCAAAAAAGTCTTGGAAATCTTCAAGGAGGCAATGGAAGTTTGGTTTTGGCCCATGTAAAAAATTGGATATGGTAAATGTACTTTGGTCAAGAAATCAGCACCTTTCTGAAACAAACTAGCTAAGAAATCTAGGATGGATGGTAATGGAGCTGAAAAAGGGTCCAAATGTTTGAAAGAAGCACATTGGGCAAAACCTTTCCATTTGCTAAGATAAACCTTTCTAGTGTTATGTTTCATGAATATGACAGAATATGAAACATTGCAGTAGTCACCCTGGCATCTCTGGCCACCACTGCAACTGAAGAAATCATGCAGTCAATGTTGTGTTTTTTTATGTCGCCATCAGGCTGGACAGGTGAAACTGGAGGTCTAGACATGGATCCAGCACCCATAGAGGATATTTCAGATGAGACCACAGGAAGGGGAACCAAACCTGCTGGAGCCAAAAGGAGGATTACCATTGCCTTGCACCTCATGGCCTTCTGAAGAAAAGTGCAGTTGTGTAACAAATTACCATAACAGATGTGTTGCAGTGTTTTTGAAATATGGGTTGTCATCTCCGACATCCATCTGGGGTACCACAGCTTTACTTACCTAGGTCGTATGTCCAACGCATGACCTTAGCCCATATGCATTGGGGTATATTAATGGATGTATGAGTGGTCTGAACACTACTGCGAGAGGTTAGTGGCCAGCTATGAAGGGTATAGCTCAATTTGGTATGAGAACTTCCCAGTACTCATGTAATAAAGCAAAGGCTAGAGGAAAGGGGGAGAAATTAAAGACTGAAGTGATAGAGAAGAGTGAATGGAGGGTGTGATGGAATACTGCAACAATGATCAGTAGTTCATCTGCTGTTATGTTAAGTTCTTAAACAACTGTACTATGTCCTGACTGAAATCACTGTTGCAGTATTCCTAACATATTTCTGATTCTGATTCCAGAGTTCAAAGAGGAAGGAAGGGTGGCTGGCTACTGTGTAGAAGAGCTGTCCAGCAGTCCAGACAGGACTGATCAAGCAAAGGCTGCTCTGGACCTGGAGAAAGCATCAATCTTGTAGTGTTTGGTAAAAGGTGTGCACAGAGGACCAACTGGTCACCTCCAAGATATTTCTGGAAATCTCCTGAGGAAGCCGCTGCCCTAGTGGAATGTGCTTTAGTGTAGAAAGGCAATATCTTACTTTGGTGTAAGTAGCAGAAGAACAGCCTTAGAAATTCAGGCTACAATAGATTGTTTGGAGACTGGCTGGCCCAGCTTAGATGTCATAAATATACAAACAGTTGGTTAGCCTTTCTGAAGGATTTAGTTTTGTCCAGGTAAAATCTCAGCTGCCTGTGAATGTATACAGAATGTAAGACCCTTTCCCCCTTGTTTTGGATGTTGGGAAAGAAAACAAAGTGGGAAGATAACTAGCCTGATTAAGGATGAGATTGGCACTACTTTAGGCATGAAGGATGAATTAGCCCTGAAAGTCACCCTGTCTTTGTGAAAAAATAATAAAAGGGGAATGGCCATAAGAGCTTATAACTCAGAAACCTTCCTGAAAGAGATGAGAACCAAAAGGAAGACGTTTTTCCAAGTACTGAATTTTAGAGAAGCAGAAGGAGCTGGTTCAAAGGGAGAGAGAGTAAGCTTTTCTAACATGAAATTAAGATCCTAAGGGGGAGAGAGTGGTTTCATTTGTGGATTAAGAGGCAAAACTCCCTTGAGGAAAAGCTTTACCTCTGGCATAAATGGAGGGCGAACAGGGAAGCAAGCACTGATAGCTGACAAGTGAACTTTTATGGAAGTGTAGGCCAGGCCTGACTGCAGAAGTTCGCAGAGCTACTGCAGTACAGTAGGAACCTGTAATAAAAGTAGATCCTGACTTGACTGCAGCACCAATAGTAAAACCTTTCCACTTTGCAACATTTTCTTGAAGTGGGTCTCCTAGCTTCTTGTAAGACTTGTGCAACCTCTTCAGAGAACAGGTGTCTTTGAGGAATTAAAATCCTATCATCCATAAGGTCAGACTGAGAAAGAAGATGCTGGTGGATCAACAATCCTATTTGCTGAGTTACCAGGTCCAACTGAAGAGAAATTCTCTTGTAATTTCCCTTTGGCAGATGAAATAGCAGGAGGAAACCAATGTTGCCTCTGCCAAAATGGACTCGGTAAAAGGAGTGTGGGTGCTTCCTTTTGTGGCTTCAGAAGAATTTTTGGAAGAAGCGGCAAAGGAGGAAGGGCATACAGGAACTTCCCTTTCCATTGGAAAAAGAAGGCATCCATCCACCAGGCTGTGAGGCAAAAGTCCCTGGCACACAACTGAGGGAGCTGATGGCTGTTTGGTGAAGCAAAGGGGACTATCTGAAGAGTGCCATACTGAAGGGTGATGTTGTAGAAGACCTCTGTTCAAACTCCACTCCTGTGTCCTCTAGGGTGTGGCTTAAGCAGTCTGATAGCCTACTGCCCTGAGAAGCTATGAGGCTATGAGCATGATGTTCGTGTTGCCAAGTTTCATCCCTCCTGTGTTAACTGCACAGTTGGTAAGACCTGGTGCTTCCCTGTTTATGCACCACATGACTGTGGTGTTATCTGTGCCACACTTGGAATGGTCCGGGTTTCCAAAGGTGGCAGAAAATATGAAGAGCTTGCAGAAGAGCCTTCATCTCTTTCAGAATATGTTCCTTCAGACACTGATATAATTTCCCCTGTATTTTGTGTGATGATGTACATGCCCCCCACGGGAATTGGGGTGTCAGTGCTGGGACCACACACATTTCTGGCACCACTGGATTTCCCTCATGTGAAGTCTGGCCAGGATAGCATAAGAATGGTGGCTGTCATGAATCCCAAAAGTCCTTAGCATCTCCTTGCTGAACAATAGGTTGCAGGGGACAGTTTCTGAAAATAACTGGACAAACTGAGATCTTTCTCCTGGGGAAGGAAGACCTGCATTTTCTTGTTGTCCAGTCAGCAGCCCAGAAGCACCAGGTCCTGTGTAAGGTAGTACTGGGGTTAGACACTCTGTGAACACTCTTGGGGCTGTGGAAAGGCCAAAAGGCAGAGCACTAAAATGAAAATGGAAGGGGCTAGGGGACAAACCTGAGGAATCTCCTGCAAGATGGATGAATGCAAATGTGTAAGTACGCATCCTTCAAGTCCAATGACACTAAGAAAGCCTGAGGGCCAAACAGTAACCCTTTGTCCAAGGGTGAGTCTAGAATTTTAGATTTGAAATCCTCAGGTACAGACTGACCGCAAAGCCATGCATATCTACAAATAACAGATCCAATGGTAGCATCCACAGTATCATAATGACATGTAATGCTGTGTCTGGCAGTCTGAGTGGCCTGCAAAAGTAAGCACTGCATTTGATGCTTATCCTCTGCTGTAGGAGGATCCAATATTCTGTACATACTCTTCAAAGGAAGGTCCCTCAATAGTAGAATCAGGTGAGAGTGACTGCCTTTTGTTGGAAGAGATCTGCCCTGGAGAATGCAGCTGAGAGGAATATTCCTGAGAATGATCAGAGTCATAGTCCTGGTCTTCATCAGAAGAAGAGGAAACCAGGATAGGTTTTTGAGGAGTAGCCTGTGGATGTGGAGACTCAAGAGAGGGAGATTTCAAAATCATAATAGCTTTGAACAACCCTTGTGAGAGGTCTATCCACTTCTCCTTCCTAGATGCTGAGGAAGAGGCCACATGGTTATTTTTCTGTTTTCTTTTTAGGCATGACATCCACCTGGATGAGAAGCCGAAGTTTGGAGCCATATTTGGCCTCTATTAAGAGAACCTGGGATCTCTTCCCTAACTAACATTTGAGGGTGCCATACCGGCCTCCAATAGGGTCTTGGTAGCAAGCAGCTGAGAAGTAGCCTGACGCAGTGTGGGTTCTGCAACCTCAGCAGGTATGTCAGAGTCAGAAACATTGGATTGTGGATCCATTTGAGGCCTCTTAACTTTTAACTTTTTTCTATGGCAGCAGAGGGACGTCTGAGGATGTGGAATCAGCCACCTTGGACTGGACCAAGCATTTAAAATGTTCGGTCTTAAGAAAGGTGTTGAGAGTAGAAAGACTAGACCTAAGGGTTTTTGGAATCAACAATTGACAGATTGAGCAAGATTTGTGGTTGTGTTCTGGGCCGAGGCAAAAAAGACATTTGGTATGAAAATCCTTGGACAGAATCTTCCTACTATACTTGCATTTACCCTTCCCTTCCTAGCTGACATCTACAACTTTCAACAAATATTGTAAGATAAAAAGGAAGCTCCTCTAGTGAGGAACTTATCTGTATAAATGATCAAAGAAAAAAAAACAATGCCCAAACAGTGAACAGTCCAGGTGCACTACCTGTGTTCCATCTGATAGCAGGATAGTCTGAAGATCCATGCTCATACATCTGTCTATATACCAAAATGCATAGGAGCTGAGCTCATGCATTGGATGTATGTCCTACAGTAGGTAAAGCTTTGGTAACCCATCTGGACATCAGTGGTGACAACCCATATGTCAAGAATACTGTAACAATGATTTCAGTCAAGACATCTTGATTATCTGGGGCAAAGGTGGAAAGGCATATAGAAAGTCTGGGGACCAAGTGTGAATCAGTACATCCCTCTGTGACTTTCCCTGTGGAGAAATCATGGCAAAGCAGCAGCTGTATCTGTTTAGATGAGAGGCAAAAAGATTACAGCAATGCTGGCCACAGCTACTGAAAAATAATTGTTGTCACTGACTGAAGAATAACTCATGAGGAAAAAGAATACACCTGCTCAGTTTGTCTGCCAGAACACTGGAAATCCCCAGCATGTGTGTCTTGACCAGAAAGCATTGGGAAGACATTGCCCACTGGCACAATGTTACGGCTTCCCAGTATTACTGGCATGAATGGGTTCCTCCTCCTTATTGAGATAAGAACATTGTCAAGTTCGTCTGGATGGATATCACACCCTTGGGAAGGGAGTCCTGAAATACCTGTTACGTTAGGAGGACTGTCCTCCTTTCCAGTTGTTTAGACTTGCTTCTGTCTTTGACCATATGCCTTGAATAATCTTTCCTTGGTAATGACCCCTCACCCAAGAAGGGAGGTGTCCGTGGTCACAGTGGTTATTGGGGAGTGGTAGGGTGAATGGTCAGCCCCATGTTACTATCAGGCAGGTAAATCATAATGGACATGGCTTCTGCAAACTGATGCCTTGCTGGAGGGTTTGAATGAGAGAGAACCACTGAAGCCATACGACAGAGACAGAATTCTGGATTGAGGAGAGTCTGGCAATTTGCAGAGTCGAGTCCAGGTGGTACCCTATGAATTTTATTGTTTTTGCTGGTGTCAAATAGCTTTTGTCGAGACTGATCATAATTCCCAAGTACAGGGTTAGATAGAGCAAGAATTCCCTGCACTGAACAAGCAAATCTCCGATGGATGTGGTGAAGAGCCAGTCACCCAAATAGGAGAACATCTGGAACCCTTGTGGCCTGTGATACACTGCCATATCCACTGTCCATTTGGTGACTACCCTGGGGGGGGGGGCTGTGGTCAGACCAAAGGCAATGCTCTGAACTGAAAATGACGGCTCCCAGCCAGAAATGGAGAAATCTCCTAGACTGCCTTGCTATTTTAATATGTTAATAGGAATCCTCGAGATCTGTCGAACACATCCAGTCATCCCTCCACAGAAGAGGTAGAATGGACTGAACTATGGCCATTTGAAACTTTGTCTGATCATAAAATTTGGTGATGTACCTTAGGTCCAGAATGGGCTTGAGTTCCCCATTTATTTTGAAACCAAAAAGAACCCTGAATAGACTCCGGATCCTTGCTGGTCTGGTGGGACCCCTAGATAACTTGTTTTTCTAGTTACTTTGCTACTTCTGCTCCTGCCAGTTCCCTCTGATTGGCTGGAACATCAGGGATTCTCTTTCTCTTTGTCTTTTTTTAAGAGGAACAGCAAATGGAATAATATAACCTCTGGTCATTTATCTTCTGCACTCACAAATCTTGAGTGATGGCCCCACCAGATGTGAGTTTGTAGGATGTGCCTCCCCCCACCAACTGCCTTCCAAGTACAGCAGCTGGGCAACTGTTCAGGAGAGCTGAAAGGGCTTCCAGGTAAAAGGACCTTGAAAACCTTGATTCTGTACTCTGCCTCTGCCCCTGGGATAACATCCATTAAATTATTCCCCCCCACTCTGCACTGGGGGCATGTCAGCAGAAGCATCCTGGCCAAAACCCTGGAACTTTCAAAACCATACATTTTCCCCATGCTTTTGGTGTTGGGGAAAAAGGTACATCTATTGCACACAGGGTTTTGCCCTCCTGTTCACTTTTAGTAAGTATATCTGTAACTTTAGGCCCAATGAGTGTTGAACTATCAAAGGAAGCATTAATGAGGGACATCTTGAAGCCTTCTACAAAACTGAAGAGGTGCATCCAGGCAAGTGGAAGAATAGCAAAGCTGGTGCCTACTGCCCTTGCTGTGCCATCATCTGCATTGGAAAGCAGACGTATGGAAATGTTTGTCATAGATTGTAGGGTAGATGGCTGCCACTCCACTGATTTTTGGCTGTTAGCAGGCAGGTTACCAAAGAGGGAGCTGGACAGTTCCTTCTGGAAATGTCAGTTGATTCAAGTAATTTAGTGCATGGAGTGCAAACCTCACTAAAGCACAAGTAATTTCCCAGATCTCTCCAACTCCTTGACTCCCTGTTGCAGAGCTCCTTTTTGATGGCTGCAGCACCCACCATGGTATCTACCAGGGGACCCTTGCTCCAGTGGGACTTGTCAGTAAGTGCAACCACAGACTTCTGGGGAAGGGTCTGAATCTAAGTGAAAACTCAGCAGTTGAGAACCCTTGAGGCTTATATACTGCCCCTTTCAGGCAGGATGAGTGGAAACTGCCAAAGAATTCAAAGGGGTTCAGGATGGAATCAAGTGAGGAGGAACCTAGGGGGCATAGGGAATGAATAGTAGGAGAGGAACCACAGCCCTAGATCCAAACTCTTGAAATATGTACCAAGGTCGGTTTACCTTCATATAGTTGAAAGCACACCCTTTGAATGTTCAGATACGTGAATCGTTTCTGCCGACTTCCCTAAAGTTAGAATAAAAATCAAAAGTTGACATTTCCGATCACTCCACCACTGAAACAAGTGCTACCATGGGTCAAAAAGGGGGCGAGATTTTGTTATTTGGAGCTTCAGATTTCACAGTTTTGTGAATTTGCAGTTTGCAGTTCGCGGCAGCTTTTTCAAGGATGTGGCTGTCGGACTTATGAAGGTAAACCACCAAGGTCAGATCCAGTTGGTTCGAGTAACCCAACCATTGAGTCAGATGGAAAAGACAACATTAGATCATTTATGAAAAAGGAAAGAAAAAAAGGCATTTCTCAAACTAAATTTCTTAGTTTTAGCACTTGAATTTGCTTATTCATGATCAGCACTTGTTCAGAACTTGTAAGCACTAAATAACCTACTAATTACTGCAGCACTCAACACTCCTCATTACCTAGAGGAAAACAGTTTTAGTACTTACTTTCCTCACTTACTTAGAGAAAAACAGCTCTTGTACTCACTTTTCCTCATTTATCTAGAGGAAAATAGTTTTTTATTCAGGCACGTCCAAGGGTCCGCTCCCAGTGTTCTCTCCTGTCTATCTGATGAATCTGGGCATCTTGGGGCAATATAGAAATTGCCTCATGTACACAGACAAACCTCTCCTCCTACCACCCAACACTACAACCTGTGAGAGATGCACTTATCTAGCCAAACTGGAGGTAAAGCTCTCTCCAATCAAGACTGAACTTGACAGTCAAGAGAAGGTAAACACTTGCACCACACCACACTCATCACATAGTCTCACTAAATCTACACCACCAAAATCCACACATAGAAACACAAAAACATTCGCGGAGGCTCTCAATAATAATCTGCTCAAGCAACAGGGACCTGTAAAACAGAAATGCAAGCAACCTCCATCCCCCAACACAACCTTAAATGACACATAGCCCACAGACTCAGTGTACTACTCAACCACAGCCAATAAGGCAAAACAACGTACCCAACACACTAGCCATAGATGACTCTATAGTCAGGCACACTGATGTCCCACTCAACAGGCTAAACAAGGAAAAGGTTACTGTCAGCTGCCTGTCGGGTGCCAGGATCCGCCACATAACCCACGCACTCAGGTTACTCCACAACAAGTACAAATATGACTCTGTCATTGTCCATGTTGGTGTGAACGACCTGAGACGTACCTCCCTGGACTACATGAAAAGAGACATGGAAGAGCTCTCCGATCTTTTAGCCCAGGCAGGTATGACCCTAGCCCTGAGTAGCATTCTGCCATCACCCAGAATGATGCCGCAGTACAAGGACAAAATGATTGACTTCAACAACTGGCTAAGCTTCTGGTGCCATTCTAAAGGGATCCAGTATCTGTCTGCCTGGGATGACATGGTCAACAGACCACGATGCTTTGCCAGGGATGGCCTGCACCTGTCACCCCTGGGATTCCGGATACTGGCTAAGGTTCTTGCCACCCCTACATTGTCTTTTTTTAGGCAAGGTTCAAATGACAAATTCACCACCATAACAGGAATAGGCAAGCAAAAAACTGAGGGTGATGCCACTCAATGCTAGAAGTCTAAATCTCAAAATGCACTCACTCCTTGAAATGGAGAACATCGATATCTGTGCAGTGACTGAGACCTGGTTCAAGGTTCCAGAGAGCACTCCTGCACTACCAGGCTATAACTCATACCACACTTTTCGGCCATGTAACCTGGACTGGAACACCAAAGGTGGAGGTGTGTCCATATTCATTGAGGATATCCACACCTCCAGGCTAGTTGCTCAGCATAATGCAGCCAAGGTTATCCAAGTGCAACTAACTCTGGGCAAAACTGCAATCCAAATTGTAGCTTGCTACAGATCACCCACCATGCCCCAGGAATCCCACTCCTCTTTTCTTGATGTAATGGAAAATATTAGGGTTCAACCAAACACCCTAATAATGGGTGATTTCAACTACCCCACCATTAACTGGGAAAACTACTCATGTACCAACTCCTTCGCTCAACACTTTCTGGAATTCATAAACTCCAATGCCCTGGATCAACTTATCCACACCCCCACCAGGGGCAACAATATCCTAGATCTAGTCATTACCAATGTGAGTGACTGGTGTTCCACACCTGAAGTCAATGCCTCATTGGTCCGATCTGACCATAAGCTAATTACCCTAGATATCCACATCCTGCCCCCACCCCCCATTAAGGAAACCATGGTAAAAGATTTCTCCAAAGCCAACTTCATGCTTCTTAAGACAGAAGTGGTGAACTTCATGACACCCATGCAGATGGACAATGCAGTTATGACTACTGAATCCTACACAATTGCACTTTATAAGCACTTACATGAGTGCATGGATCGTGCTATCCCAAACAGAACCAAGACGCTATCCTCCAAAAAAGGAAGCCAATCTGGTGGTCCCCTGCCATAAACAAACTGTACAACAGAAGGAAGAAACTGTTGCAAAAGAGAGTAAAATCCCACGAGTGGAGGAGCTCCCTGGTCAGCCTCAGTAAGAAGCTGTGATCCCTGATAAAATCCTCCAAAGCTAGTTACGAAAACAAAATCGCCACTGATTCTAAAGACAGCCACAAAGCATTCTATAGCTATGTCAAGAATCTCAATGGCAACACTCGGATCTGCTCTGAGTTACAGCACAATGGCACTAAATATACAGACCCAACTGATATTGCCAACATCCTGGCAGATAGGTTCAGTGCTAACTTTACCCCCCTCTCACCCCCTAAAGAGCCCATCTCTATACCGGAAGAATGCAAAGTTCCTGTAATCACGGCTGCACAGGTAAAAACCACTCTCTCCAAAGCCAAGAACACAGCATCCATGGGACCAGACAACATCCCAGCCTGCATTTTACACGAACTATACAACGAACTGGCACCCCCACCCTAAGTACCACGTTCAATCATAGCCTCACCTCAGGCTTTGTGCCTGCTGAATGGCGCACAGCAACGGTTATCCCACTCCACAAGCGGGGAGCTACCATGGACCCCGGGAACTACCGCCCCATTAGCCTGACGAGCCTGGTCTGCAAGGCCATGGAACGTATCATTATGGAACTTATAAACAAAGACATTGGTAATCTCCAAACTCTGGACCCCACCCAGTTTGGGTCTGTAAAAGGCAGATCATGTCTCCTAAACTTGATAGACTTCTTTGAAGCAGTCGCCAAAGCCGTAGACAAGGGTACGGTGGTTCACACAGCCTATCTAGATCTTGCCAAGGCTTTCGACACCATCCCCCACTCTGGAATTATAGATAAACTCACTAAACTAGGTATAAATCCCTATGTCACAAGATGGGTTGCCAACTGGCTCACTGACAGAACCCACACTGTGAAAGTAACAGACTCCAAATCCAACTTCAGACTAGTGACAAGTGGAGTACCACAGGGTTCAGTCCTGGGTCCTCTCCTGTTTGGTATCTACTTCTCTGAAGTACAGGCTAACACAGAAGGTCTTTGGCTAAAGAAGTTCGCAGATGACTGCAAACTAGGAGCCATAATCGAAACACCTAACTATGTGGACATCCTACAAAAGGGCCTCACTGAGACAGATGCCTGGTGTCAAAGCCATGACCTCAAGCTCAATGCCCAAAAGTACATTGTCATCCCCTTTGGTAAAAACTCTGTACCCATGAACTACAACATAGGCAGTAGTATACTTAACACCGAAAGTGTGATGAGACCTTGGGACACAGGTGGACAGTAGCCTCTCCTTTGATAATCACATCGCCACAATAGTCAGGAAATCCTTCTACGTGGTACACCTCATCACAAAAGGTTTCTCATCCAGAAAAAAAGAGGTAATTGTTCCCCTCTACTCATCACTCATTAGACCCATTATAGAGTACAAACGCCCCTTTTGGTATGTACCTCACAAGACATCTACAACAACTGGAAAGGCCGCAGAAATACCTCATAAAGAGGATTACCGGCCTCAAACAGATGCCCTACACAGACCATCTCAAAAAACTCCAGCTTTACTCCGTCGCTTATCGCCTACTCAGAGGTGATCTCTGCCTAACATACAAAGCTATGTCAAACCCAGAGCTGTTGGACATGCTCCACTTAAAGAAATCCCAATACCTCCGTGCTACATGCTCTAGTGTCCTAAACCTTGTCACCACAATAAACAGAACATGCCGGAGGGATAGATTCCTGTCCCAGAGAATTCCCATACTCTGGAATAAACTACCTATCTATATCAAACAAAGCTCCTCATTAGCACTCTTCAAGAAAAATCTTGATGATTGGATGGGAAATAGGAACTTCACCCAGGGGATCACCTATGTGGCTCTGCTCGACAGTGGCACAGGAAAATAATTTTCTTGGGTGGCAATGAACCTATAAATGGCTTTAAATCAATTAACTGAGAACATAGTTTCATGTATTTATTTAAAAATATCTTTCGTGTCTATTTTATGCTCCCCCTACTCTGTTGTGACCTCCCACAGATTCACTGCCTCACTTCCCATGCAGTGGCTGATCACGGTACCAGGCTTGTATTTGAAACAGTAGCGATTATCACTCATTTTTGGAATTAGTGCAATTAGCTAAAAAAACAAACTTGCCAACATACCAGGTATTTCCTCTTTCCCCAAAAAGGTGTGAACTTGCACTTGATATATATTAGTATGGGTGAGTCTTGCCACCCTGTAAACAACACTTTTTAGTTTGAATTTTTACTCCTGAATGCTGTTTACATTTTGAAGGTTTCACTTATTTGACATTGTGTTTGTGTGTAGTAATTACAAATAAGTCACATTCTTGTAAGGGAGATGATTGATCACCATCCCTACCATACAGCCAGAGACAGATCCAGCTGCCTAGGGCCCGATGGCTGGGAAGGCCCACTGACCATGGGGCTTCCACATTTACTTCTGAAGTAATAAAATAAAACCTCAACATTTCTTCGGAATCTTCTCCTTTAATAAGGAAAACACTCGTGCTGCATCTGACCGTACATTAGTCTTTAATACAACGCAAGCAACAACTCAAGACATAATTTAAACATGTTCCAAATGCGCTTGCGGAATTTTAACTCGCAGCTATTCTTTCCTTCATAAGTTTAAAGGTGTGGGTGGGTTGTGTGTATGTGTAAAATGCCCTAGTTAAGGATGGAAGTTTAGTCAATTAACTTGGGCTCAAACCCTTTACTCTGGTTACTAGAGACAAGACACCAACTACCAGACTGCACAGGGATTTATAGGTTTCAGTGGAGACAAGATCGTGAATCTCTACAACTATCATACTGCTAAAGGAATTGTGAGTTTCACTGCATTTTCAAGGAATTGTGAGTTTCAGGGGAAGAAAAGTTTACTGCTGCTCATGCTAACTCTGTTTTCAAAGTGCAACCATTTAGCAAATGGCAGTCAGTGTTTATGCTGATGAAGTTGAAAGCAGTGTTAGTAGCATAACAGATAGCATACTTGCCTTCAGTGCAGAAGGCTGTGGGTTCTATTTTAACACCACATGGATGAATTGCTGATACTGCAGTGAACTTCAAGGGGGATGGGGTAGCTTCACACCAGAGTGCATCCTCCTTTGGATGAGATGACTAGTAACTATGAACTTTTTGTCAGGTTTTTCTAGCCTATCCATAGTGCAATATTACCAACTTACCAACATTTTTTTTTATGTAACATTGGCAATTAATTCTTCAAGGGCAGCCGGCACTGAATTTGTACATGAAACGCTGAAATGTAAAGTTGTTTGACAGTAGCAACCTCTTCATTAGTTACACGTCTCTTTACTGTGGAATTAGTCACATGACTTTACTCATGCAGAAATTGTGCATATTAGTGATATTAGTGGACTGTTAACATGTTAACAAAAGTTTGTGTGGCCTTTTGAGGTTGAAATGTTCTGAAATGGGCAGTTTTGTCATTATTGGTTCATAGAATTTGTTTCTCTGCAATTTAAAACAAATTTTAACAAGTTATGCTGTATTATACAAGGAATATAATTACAATCAGCAAGGTTAATCAAAGAACACATGCATGTATGCATTGTCCTAAAAATGTGTGCAAGGACCTATGATTTGAAAACAGTCCAAAGGTAAACTTAATTCTTCACTGGCAAGATGCATTTTCTTTGAATGTGGGTATAAATGCAGTTTGAATGTCAGTTTCAAGGGCAGAGAAGTTTATCTGTTTTCATTGTGGGACTTATTGTTTGCTTAGCAAATGGCCATCAGTGGTTGTGCTACAAAATTTGAAATAAAAGTTTTAAATTAAATCCAAATATCTGTAATCACTGTAGAAGTAAAAAAGAAAATAGCATACACATTGTTAGGTTTGAACAGTGTTCATGCTAACTGGGGAGAAACAGCCAAGTAATGGGACAATGGAATGTTTGGGGGGCTGCTGTGAGTGGGTCCCTGATCCATTACCCTGCCTAGGCCCCCATTTGACCATGACCTGTCTCTGTATACAACTCACTAAGGGAGAGGGTATAATCTGCTCCTGGAAGGGGAGAACTTTATTATGGACATGAAGAAATGTTTCTTCATAGAGATGCAGTAGTGAACATGTGCAAAGCTGCAACAAGAAGGTAAGGGGTTTGAGCTCTGAGGAGCTAAACTGTCTTGCTGTCTGTGGTTGAGCTTCCCTAAGCTGTGCAACACCACTACTGGACTGGACGTGGACCACTGCATTTGACCGCAGAACCGGGCCCATTACAGCTGGAAAGTGACTATTTTTATAATGTTTGCTAATTTATTTCTTCAAATGACACTATTATAACTACTTTAGTGATTTTTCATTGGAACTGTTTACTGTTTTTTTTCTCTGAGAGGAAGGGAAACTGCTATCTTTCTAGGTGGCTTGCTATAGGGTATTTAAACAGAAAACATTTCAATTGGCTATTTATGTTTGAGATTTTTTTTTTAATTGCAAGTTATCTGTCCTTGCATTCTATTTAGCTGGGCCACATTAAATCGTGCAACACTGATTACTTAGTTGGACTTGAAACATTTGATCTGGCCTTGGAACAAGACCCATTAAATGTAGGCATCAGTAGATGCTCCACAGAGTATAGTGGGGGTGAGCACCTTACTAGATAATAGCAGGCATGTACTGTTATAAAGTGCCCCGCTTTACCAAACTCTACTACTTGAATTTCTCACAAATTGGGGAGTAGTTCAGCTCTGCATTTAATTGAGCATAGCTGATGTTGGTCTACATCACTTCTGTTAGCTTGTGAAGGGCTGAAATACATGTGTGACATGGAGTATATATTTTCAATGATTTTGCCTTGTATCACATCTGCGAGTTTACATGCAGCTGCTACGGCGGGGGGTGTTATTTGCTAACTGCACTGTACTGGGTTTTAAGGTACCTGAATATAACATAACTGCTCATATGGCTGTAATTTAATTAGCCTTGCATTGCACTGAGCTGCACAGTGTCACTGTAGGGTGAACCAACAAGGCTTATATTAAGTTAGATAATAACCTTGGAGAATTCTTCACCTCCACTGGATGCTCGACGTTCCACAGGGGGGTGTTAATGTACAGGTGTAAAGCCCATTAAAAAAGTAAAGAGGATAATCTGAGCACTGAAATTATCTTCACAGCCACTATTTCCTTTCCCCTTACTAACTGCAGCTCTTAAAAATGGTGAAACAAGAGGGAGGGGAGTTATAAGGACCTGCCTTTTCCCTTACCCTTGCTAACTCAGGCTCTCGAGTGCAGTTAGCACCCAGGGAAAATACATAAACGGATCTAATGAAAGTAAGTTACACACATACACACACACACACACACACACACACACACACACACACACACACACACACATCATTGTAATTGCTGTTTTAAGTGAATATCTGTATGTGAATGGGGGGAGGGGTTCTAATGCTTTGCGTTGTATGTGCCTGACAACAATGCCCAGAAACAAATTTTGATCACAGTAAGACATTTGAGGTGTGTGTGTGTGTCCGCACACACTCACATGCCTATGCACATGACTGAATCTTTCTCTCTCCCCACTAAAGCACTGCTGTGCCACAACCAATCCTATCCCTAGAGTGAGTGTCAAGCTTGCAATGTTTGTATGAAAGTAGTCCATGTTGATCATTCTAAAATGTTCTGCACAGAAAGATTTCTAATGTAGGTGTTCTTCTAGCAGAATGAACTCTTAACACTGCAGTACAGTGAGATCTTCACTTTGACCAAATTTGTTTTGAAGCTGTCAATCCAGCTATCCCCATTTTTTGAAAAACACTCATTGATCTACTTTCCTGGAAGAATGATGCGTCCTTTTTATTTCAAATGTCTGTGAACATCAAATGTATGCAGCACTTTTCTGTAGAATTTCTGGGTAGAAAAATAGCAGATGAATAGATTGGTTCAAAGAAATAGCTACTACCACATATGGCATAAAAGATTAGTCTTCAGAGGGACATTACTACTTATGTCTGTAATTTAGAAACCATTTTCCCTGGACTCCTCAGACTATGTGGAAATGTGAGGTCCACTAACTCTGTTAATTCAAAAAATGAGGTAAAGACAACTGGTCGTCATCATCATCTACCCCCTTTTTCTCATTTTCTTCATAGGATCAGGGAGTCGTGTCAACTGTAGCCATCTCTGTCTATTCAATGCCACTCTCTTACCTTCTTAGACACTCATGCCTGACTGTTGCAGGTCTTCTCTCACACAATCCTTCCGTCACTTTGCTGGATGCATTTGTTTCCTCTTGTCTACCCCAAATCTTCTTCACCAGATTATCTGCTTTTCTCCACATGTGCCCAAACCACCGTAATCTGTTCTCATTCACCTTTTCTACAACTGGAGCTACTTTGGCTTCTGCACTTGTGTCCTTATTTCATCTGTCCCACAGTGTGCATCCTACCACAACTTGGGCACTTCCATCTCCATCACCTCTAGCTTCCTCAGCTTCTCCACCTTTACTGCCTGGGTTTATGTAGCATAAAGTAGTACTGATCATGCCGCTTGTTTTGTATGCCTTACTTCTCAGCTTCTTTGGCATTTAATATCATACACTACACGTGACACTCTGCACCAGTTGGATTCAGCCCCTCTACATTTGACCTCCTCATTCAGACCCCCTTCTCCTCAACCACCACTCCCAGCCACTTGAAGGTGTTAACCTGTTCCACTATCTTCCCTTCTATCTCAATTCTCAGCTTTTTCTGATTTCCCCATTTGCTGTCATTACAGCCACCTTATCTTTACTTGGTTTCATTTCAAGTGCCTTCAGTTTTGCATTTCATTTTCTATCCTTTGCTGAAGTTCTTGCTCAGAGTCTGCCTGCCACATTGTGCGGATATAGCAACTTTGTTTCTCTGTCCTCTCTGACCTATTTGCTAATGTAGTCCATCGCCAGTATGAACAACAGTGCGCTCAAAGCTGAAACCTGATGCACCCCCACCCTCACTGTGAACCCCTCCATGAGACCAAATACATTTCGTACTTGAGTCATTGGGTCCTTGTACATATCTTGCACTAATTCTACCAATGTTTATGGGACTCTGAACCATTGCAAGACTGCCCAAACCATCTTTCTTGGGACCTTGTCATATGCTTTTTCCAAGTCTAGGACTGCCCATTTAGACTCTTTCCTCATTTCTAGCTTCTTCTCAAGTATCTGTCTTACTGCAAATATTTGGTAAGTTGTGCTGCATCCTGATCTGAATCTGAACTGCTCATCTCTCATCTTACGTTCTACTAATATGTGTATTCGTTTATCAACCACCCTCTCCTGAACTTTCATGCAATGTGACAAGAGATTGATACCTCTCTGCTGCCCACAACAGTGAATGTCCTCTTTGTTCTAGAACACTGGGACTCGTATGCTTATTCTTCAGTCATCTGAGATGCGCCTTTCTCTCCATACTGCTTTGAGTACCCTCAGGAGCCATTTTCCCCTATATCACCCATATTGATAATATCTGCTGTGACCTCATCTGAGCCTACTGCTTTCCCTGACTTCATGTTCCTTAGTGCTGTTCTGATGTCTTCTACAGTGCGCTCCTCCTCTTCTCTCATTGTAGACTGTCTGGTGCAGTACAACTTCTGCGGGGTTTTCTTTATTCAGAAGCTGTTGGAAGCACTCCTTCCATCTTCCTTTGATGTCTTGTGGACTGGTGAGCAGGTTGTTTCTGGCATCCCTTATGAAGGGTGTCCAACTATCTTCTTTATTTTTTGTCTTTGCCTTGCAAACTGATAGAGCTTCATTCTGCCATCCACTGAGTCACTTTCCAGAAGATATTAGAGTGCCTCTCATGCCTTGTTCTTTGCCATTGAAAATCCTCTCTTAGCTTTTTTGTTATCCAACAGCATTTCTTCTTAGCTTGGTCTGTCTTTTCTCACTCCCAATTTTTCCTGCACTCCTACTTTCTTTTGATGATTTCCTGGACTTTTGCATTCCACCACCAGCTTTTCTTATGTACCTTATTTCTATACCAGATTCGGTTGCATATCTGTGTTGTTTTAAGGTGCTGCCATTCTTCTTCAATGTCATGTATTTCCTCTTCTTCCTGAGGTGCTAGAGCTTTGAGTAATCCCTTGAACTGTTGTATTTTCTCTTCAGTCAACTTCCAGGTCTTCATCCTGGTGTCTGTTGACTTTAGAGACTGCTCTGACCATGGCTTGCAGCTAACTGTGGCAACCAGTGGTTTATGCTGTGGGCTGACTTTCACTGGGGATAATTTTGCTATCACTGATTCTACCCCAGTGCCTTTTCCTTACTACAAGGAAGTCTACCTGAATTGTATGTTGGCCACTCTTGTATGTGATCTGTCTATCTCTTGCTGAACCACGTGTTTACTACCACATTCACCAGACAGAAGCTTAGAACAGCATTTTGCCCTGTTTACTGCTGGTTATGAATAACATTCTTTCATCAGATTTCTTTTATCTCTAGCTATTTTCTTTGTAAATACCTCAAGGAAAGTTGCTGTCTGGCCAGGCAAAAAAAAAGACTATTTACAGTTTTCAGAAATGCCAGATAATTGAAAAAGGATTATGATAATTTCCAGATGAAGTAACACTTTACTTCAATGTTCTTTGCATCCAATTCATTCTCTGTTTTCTGTACAGATATCTTGGTATCTTTTGTCACCTGAGGTATTCAAACACAAGAGTTAAACATCTGACATATATATATATATATATATATATATATATATATATATATATATATATATATATGTTCTTTAGTCAGTAGATCAAATGGAAAAGCGACAAATTGGATACAAAAGTGAGCAACTTGAAATCTCACATATTTTCTTTAGGCAAGCCTTGTAAGATAAGCATCTTCCATTTCCAAGGCTGTCATTAAAGAATCACTTTCTTGAAGGTGCTACTATCTTTACTGTTATCATTCTGAAATCTTCTGTAAGAACAAATCTCCTACAATTTGAAAGGTCTATTTTTTGGGGACTACATAATCTTGAGTCAAAAAAATGGCCTTTTCTGGTGCTACAGCAGACCTACTATCATTTCATTTTCTAGTAACTTTTTCCAATAAGCCAAAAGCATCCTCACCCAAATGAGACAAGCTTCAAGACAGATGCAAAAATATAAATTATGTGATGAAATGCTATTGAATAATTTTAAGAAATAGTGTAAAATACTCATCTATCTGCTACAATACTCCTCCTCCCAAACTGCTGTGTAGTGACATGTGCTACCTTCCCAGCGGTATAGCAGAAAGGATTTAAGGGATACTCTCTGCTGGTATTTACATTTTCCTGCTGCAGAAGACTGAGATGGCAACTGCCTGCTTTCATTTATTTATTTTATTATTTATTTTATTTTATTTTACATTTGTTGACCGGGCTAGTCTAACTGGATATATGTCCATTTTCAGTAGAGGCCCGGGGAGAAAAGCTCCAATGAATACTACAGTATTAACGAGGGTTAAAGGTTATAATAAAATAAACACAAACAGTAAGTAACCAGGTAGTAGGTTACAATAAAATAGTAATAGCAGATATTTCAAACTACATTGCATTGTACATAACAATGACTGTGTACAGAATTTAGGACGTAATGTTCAGAAGACGTAAATAATTAAGACGTTACAGTATTTTTACAGTTCCTGCTTTATTTATGCTAAACAACATTCACTAGTAAGAAAGTAGGAAGTATTAGTGCAGGGGTGGAATTTTAGTCCAGGTTACTGCAAGGGCATAACCAATGCGTTCTAAGGAATAATTTGAGTTTTTGTTTGAAGAGGGGTAGGGAAGGAAGCAAAGTAAGTTCACTAGGTGGACGGTTCCAGTTTTTGCCAGCTGTGTTTGAGAACAGAGAGTCACCTGCTATGTTGTTGGATTTACTTATGCTAACTAGTAGTTTATTTGATGAGCATAAGGTATTAAGATTTTTATAGGGGGTTATGACGTTTGAGAGTATTGGAGTTTTGTTAGGTTGATTAAGGACCTTATGGGCAATTGTAAGTTGGTTAAATTGAAGCTGACTCTGTAGTTCAAGCCATCCTAGTTGTTTTAGGTTCTGACAGTGATAGGTTCTGAAGGGATTTCCAGTTGCAAATCGGGCAATGTTATTATAGGTGCTAGCTTGAGCAGGTAGTTTTTGTTAGGTTTGTGTAGATTAGTGAGGCATAGAGCAGTGTAGAGATTAGATGAGAGTGGGCAATAGTAGTTCTAGCTGTAGAAGTAAGGAAGGGTTTGATCCTATATAGGGAGCCCATTTTTCTGTTAACTGTTTTTATATGAGTGTCGAAGTTAAGGTTGTTATCTATTGTAATTCCTAGGAGTTTGGTGGTAGAGTCAGGTGAAATGAGGGTACCATTTTAGAGATGACTGAGAAGTCTACTGGGCTGGACTTATGGGTAGGAGTAAAGAGCATGAGTTTTGTTTTTTTGGGATTCAAGAGGAGACGTTTTAAAAACCATGTCTCTACTGTGTTAAACACCTTCTGAGTTAGGGATTGCAGTTCATAGGAAGAATTGGCTGTGCAGATAAGTGCAGAATCGTCTGCATATTGTATGCAGGTAGCCTGAGGAATAGGTAAATGCAGATCATTGATAAAAATTGAGAATAGTAGAGGACCTAGAACTGAGCTCTGGGGAACACCCAGGGTGACTGGCAGGTGGGATGATAGATTATTCTCCCAAACCACTGCCTGCTGTCTATTGCTGAGGTAGGACGTGAACCATTGTATAGCTTGAGTATCAAGAGAAAGTGATTTGAGAATGTTTATAAGCAAAGGGTGGTTTACCATGTCGAAAGCTTTTGAAAGATCAATAAAGAGAGCTGAAGAGAGAATATTATTATTACGGTATCTGTTAATAGAATCAGTGAAGGATAAGAGGGTGGCAGTGGTACTATGGAATGGCCTAAAACCATGCTGGGTATTAGCTAGTATGCTGTACTGAATTAAATGGTTAAGTATCTGATGATGAAGGCATCTTTCCATGATTTTAGCTAAAGGGGATAGTAGGGCTACAGATCGATAGTTGGAGTATTCATTTGAGTTCCCACCTTTATGTAGGGGGATGATGTGAGAAATTTTCCGCATGGCTGGGATGGTTCCCTCATTAATGGTTCTATTTATAAGTATAGATATAGGATAGGCTACAGATGTAGCTGATTTTTGCAGATACTCAGCTGGGATCTGGTCAGCAGATGGAATACAAGGCTTTAGTTTTTAGATGAGTTTGTAAATAAAATTAGTAGAGATGGGTTGTAACTGGAATGTAGGAAGAGGGCTTGTATTGGGGATAGGAGAGCTAGAGTTATCAGGGGATAGCTGGCTGGCCAGAGATTGTATGGCATCATAAAGAAGGTATTGAAGGCGTTAGCGGTTTCGATGGGGTTCTCATGGTTAGCACCTGTTGGGGTTGGTGTACTAGAGTGACCAGGGTGTAGGAGTCTATTGATACTTGCCCAGAATCTCTGTGGATTAGTTTGGTGTGTTTGCTGCATTTTACAGTAGAAGTCCTTTTATCTGAAACTAGTGCTTTTTTTGTCATATTTCTCAGCTGTCTAAATACTTGTTGATCTGCTGGATTTTTAGTACCTCGCCACCTAGCCCAGGATTTCTTTCCGAGTAGGATTTTTTGCCTGGTTTCTTTGAGAGCCAAGGTGCTGGTTTTGACTTAATTCTGATGGTATGCTTAGGTGTTTGCTGGTCAAGGATAGTTAAGAATCTAGAGTTAAAGTATTTGACAGCCTCTTCAAGTGGGAGGGTTTTTAGGGGAGACCAATTACAAACACTAAGTTCACTTTGGAATAGCCCTAGGTTAAAATGCTTGTTGTTCCGAATAGTCCTATATGTTGTGGGGTGAGAAATATTAATCTTTTCCCTGATTATGTAGGTCAATGAGTGATCACTTACATTGTCAGGGAAGGTCCCTACCTTATACGTTTGGTGAAAGTTATTAATAAGAATCCAGTCTAAGGTAGTCTCTTTTTTATTTGGTTTGTTAAGTCTAGTAGGGGAAGTAATGGTTTGAGATAAGCCATGAAGGTTAATATGGGAAGTTGGATGTCCAGTATTGATGCTCATCCAACCAATATTAAAGTCATCTAGGATTATAGTTTCTTGTGGGAAGGTTGATGCAACCCAGCTAAGTATATTTTCTAATGTACTGATGTTGTTCCCAGGAGGTAAATACAGATGCTATATATAGATTTATTAGAGTTGAGCTGTATTTTGGAGATGAGTAGTTCAGCATTATTGTTCATAGGAGGGTTGTAAGATGAAGAGGTAACTATTAGGCCATCTCTGAATAGAATTGCTACACCCCCACCCTTTCTTTTGATGCGATCACATCTCAATATATTGTAGCCTGGAGGTGTGATTTCATTATCTGTCAAAAATAGGATGTCAGAGGAGTAAACATCCAAGAGAGCATAGAGGTGGGCCACTTTGTTATTTAAGTTACGGATATTGAGATGTGCTATCAGGAGTGAGCTGGGGAGTTTGGTAAGGGAGAGTGGGATAAAGGGATTGAGAGTATGAGAATTAGTGGCTAGGACATTGGCTGGGCCTGGATTAGGATGGATGTCTCCATCTTCTAAGGATTGTCTTTTTAGTCTAAGCAAAGGATTATGTGTGTAACTGATATGATACAATACCATAATAACCAGGAAAGTTCAGTACGTAATGTGGGCCAGTCTGTGGTACTTTGATAGAAGGTAGCTTGGTGTGGATGTTATATTTATATGATTGAGAGAGGTAGTGAGAGATTGTATGGTTGTTTGTTTATAAGGATAGTGAAATTGAGAATAATTAAGATGTTTGAAGGAGGTTAGGAGATAGGCTGAGGTTAGAATGGGTATAAGTGTGGCAATGAGAAGTATTTTGGTAAAAAGCGAGTTAGTTATTATAGGCATGATGCCAAGTTGGATTAAGGGTGCTATAAGATAGGTAAGACTGGTGAAAGTCAAAGTAAAGATATGAGAGCAGGTTATATTACCCTAAGCAATCGGAGCTACAGATATCTTGGTATCTTTTGTCACCTGAGGTGTTCAAACACAAGAGTTAAACATCTGATATATATATATATATATATATATATATATATATTATTTAGTCAGTAGATCAAATGGAAAAGTGACAAAATGGATACAAAAGTGAGCGACTTCAAATCTCACATATTTTCTTTAGGCAACTTGGATATATGGAGGAAGGTGTGGTGTAAAAGCTTAGGTAGTAGAACTATCTAATTTGTTGGTTTGGATAGAGGGAGTGGTTTAAGAAGTATAAGTCTAGGGCCACTGGGGTTGGGTGGGAATTAGGGGTAGGGTAGGGGAGCGGAGTGAGCCTGCAAGGTGAACGGATCGGGTAGAATTAAGAAAGGGAAAATGAGGAGGAGCAACCAAACCCAATCAGTAACACAAATCCCTTACTTTGTGTCTGAGCAACTGGAAACTTACAGGTACGTGTGTGTTTATAGTTGAACAAAGGTCTGGAGATTGTGGACGGTAGAGCTCCCTGAAGTTGGCAGACTCTGAAAAGATCAGTCGCCAGGAGATTAGGTGAAAATAAAAGTAACTGAGAGCTGGAGAACTGCTGGGCAAAGTAAATGTAGAAATGGTAATGATTTCATGGCCTTATACTGCTACCTAGTGGCGTTTTCAAGGCAATGAAACTGCTATACAGTGCAAAGAATGTGAATGGGGGTTTAAGAAAGTATGAGGTAGTAGCCAGCTGGAGTGCACTCCTTGTTGAAATGCTATTAACAGTAGAAAACTAGTCAGTTTTGTTTCCAAAAAACAACAGTGAAAATCACCTACACTTTAAAATTATGTTAAACTGTAGTAATTAACAATGAGCAGGAGTAGCGTCCATCCAGGCAATGTCTCCTAGGGAGTAGTGAATAGAAGATGGTTTCCACACAGTTGGGGAAAAGCGCCCGAGTTTAAAAAGGGCTTAGCAGGCTGGAATAAAAACAGAAGAGAAACAGGGGGTTTAGAATTAGAACAAAAGGACAGCAGAGAGATAAGACACAGGAACACAAATACAACTATTAACCTATCAGTTAGCTACAGACAGAATATACTGACTTATAAGGGGAATGGAAGGTAACAGAAGGTACAGAAAGGAGCTAGTTAAACAATTACATTGATGGTTTGCGGAGTCTTCAGAAAGAACTCATTAAACGACTGCATACATTATATGCTGCGCTTTCAGGGGAAAGTAAGATACCAGTACTTTCGGAAATGAGGGAAAAGAAGCAGTTTAGGGAGATAGCAAGCAGAAAAAAAGAGTAGAACTGTCTTATGTAAGTGGTACAGTACACATAAGCATTTAAACAAGAGCAGGAGCAGAGACCTAGCAACAGAATATTAACAGAAACTACAATCTCATAATAGTAAACAGCTACAGTGCAGCAGATACAGAAATTCTAACCTACTATTCATATTTGCCGTTATGGCAGCTTTCAACATAGCATAAATGTCCGTGTTACTACCTTGTAATAAACAAGCAATCACAAGCCTAAACTACAGGAATGTATTACACCAGTAACAGTTCACGGTATGCAAAGACAGCAGTTAAATAATGCCATACACATTTAACAATGATTTATATGCAGCTTGTGTCTACCAGCATGAGAGCAAGCTGAAAAGACGGCAGAATACTTGCCAGCTAGCACGCCAATGGCCACACCATGAGGCAGGGGCAAAGTAAAGATGGCACTATGCGTAACACCACTACTATATAGATTTCAGGGGAGGGCTGTGGGATAAAGTGGGGAGGGGTCAGGGGGAGGGAGAGTGCATGAAGGTAAGGCAGAAATCAGGGGATGCAGAACCAAGAAAGGTAAAATGAGGAGGAGCAACCAAACCCAATAAGTAACACAAATCCCTTACTTTGTGTCTGAGCAACTGGAAACTTACAGATAAGTGTGTGTTTATAGTTGACCAAAGGTCTGGAGCTCATGGAAGGTAGAGCTCTCTGAAGTTAGCAGACTCTGAAAAGACCAGTCGCCAGGAGATTAGGTGAAAATAAAAGTAACTGAGAGCTGGAGAACTGTTGGGCAAAGTAAATTGGAGAAATGGTAATGATTATATGGCCTTATAATGCCACCTATTGGTGTTTTCAAGGCAATGTAACTACTATACAGTGCAAAGGATGTGAATGGGGGTTTAAGAAAGTATGAGGTAGTAGCCAGCTGGAGTGCACGCAGCGTTGAAATGCTATTAACAGTAAAAACTAGTCAGTTTTGTTTCCAAAAAAACAACAGTGAAAATCACCTACACTTTAAAATTATGTTAAATTGTAGTAATTAACAATGAGCAGGAGTAGCATCCGTCCAGGCAATGTCTCCTAGGGAGCAGTGAATAGAAGATGGTTTCCACATGGTTGGGGAAAGGCGCCCAAGTTTAAAAAGGGCTTAGCACGCAGCTAGCATGCCAATGGCCACACCATGAGGCAGGGGCAAAGTAAAGATCTTCATACTTTTTCTGGTCTGGACTTTGTGTTCAGTAGAAGTATCCTCACTTGTTTCTAAGCAAAATTGTGTGTTGAGAGTAAGGCCTGGAAAAAAAAAAGATTGATTCTCAATATATCTTGTCTCATCTCTCTTGGAAATCTCCCAGGATACCATCTGCATACTTTGTAAAACTGGAATCTTGAAACATTGCTGATGCAATGATGGTGTAGATTCTGATGTCAAAGGTCAAGATCCTGAAATAAACCTGCCATTTAATGGCTTATTCCAGATGTGGGGGTCCTAAATGATGTATCTACTACATCAGAACCACAGTATAAAACGTGAGCACATACCTTATCTGAACTACAGCTGAGTCTTTCCAATTTATTTCTTGTGTCTCCCTTGTGGAAAATCCAGCTCTGTTTTCTGCATCTGCTGCTAAAAAATAAATGCGGCCGATATAATTTACTGCTGTAATTGCCAGATAACTGGAAGTATACAACTTTTTTCCCACAACTGCCTAAAATTCTGAATTGATTCTTGAATAAAAGAGAAGCTAATGGCATTGCTCTCTTTCACAATAGGGCTGAAGGGAGTTATTGGTGTAGGTTCTATTTTCAGGTTATTAATACAGGTCTGGTCCATCTCATAATCTGTCCATCCTCTTAGAAGCAGCAATGGAAGCATCTGGGTGAAAGAAAGCTGATGTACATCTGTAAATGTACAAAAGGAAGTGATATAGACTACTTGTTTAATAACATCTTTAGGTATCTTATGTTCATGTTAGTGAAGAGGTAAAAAAACAAAAGAGCTGTGTCCAGCAGGCCGAATAAAAACTTTAATAAAAATTGTTAAATATCAGCGTAAGCGCTTTCGGGCAAAGCCCTTCTTCAGATAATGATAATACAATTACTTACAACATCAAATATATACAAATCAAAAATCAATGAACAAAGTAACTTTTATACATCGCCCACCTCTTTTTCAGTGCGGGTTTTAAAGAAACAGCTCCATTTAACCCTGGTGCATGATCTGCAGCAAATTTGATGATCCATTTAAGTTCATTGAACTCGGTTATGTTACAAACATTCCCACCCCTCTGATTCATAGTTAGTGAAGAGGGATTCCCCTGAAAGCAACCCAAAGTACTCTCCCATGTAGTTTGTTTCACCAAAAACAGCATCTTCTAGCAGAGAACCAGACTATAAGACTGTGACATTAAGATCTTAGTCAGGTTCTGGTGGAGGACTAGATTTCCAAGTAAAAGTCATCTCCCTCAAACTACACAGGATAGGAAGACGTCTTCTTTTTCCTTTTGAACATTTAAAGGTACTGACCGACTCCTCTTCCTTTTGATGGAAGACTGGTTCTGATCAGTCTATGGAGGGATTGACACAAGTTGTCTTGTTTATTGACTAACATACAGTGATGCACAAGGCCATTTTTCTGACTCCATCCCAGAGCATAGTCTGGTTAAATGACTTTTTCCAGGTCACATGGTAGACAGCTGAGGGAATCAAACCCTGGACAACATGAAGCAGCTTGTAAACTGCTTACAGCTTGTATCCTCTCTACTATTTATTTTAAAACTGCAAAGACTCTAGCCAAAAATATGGAGGGATGCTGGTTGAGAAGCAGAGAGAATTACATCAGTATCACTGCCAAATATTTCTCAACAGAAAAGCAGATATTTTTTGAGAAGCATCTCTTGGTATACTTTCCAAGTCCTTACGCTGTGACTGCAACTCCCTTCACTTGGAGGGCAATTTTCTGTTTTACAAAAAGGGCAGACGGTATACATAATACTAGTACCTACGTTTATTTTAAATATTTACTACTTTACAAAAGTTGCCATCCTAAGCATACACCAGTCAGTTTATGAGGGCAAGAAGAGTTGTGGCAAATAATGGACAGTGCTTCAGTGAAGGTAAACAACTGCAAAAAAACTTATGAAAAGGGTTGTACTGAGCACCATGGTAAAATCAAGGTGAAAGGAATGTGTTCATAAGCACTGGGACATTTTATTAAATGACAGGGAAGTAGCAGAAAGGTCAGAAGTCATGCTAAGAATGTATGAAAACAAAAACAATTAAAGGAATATATTAGTGGGAAATTGTAGTAGTAAGAGGAATGAACAAGGTACAGTAAAAGGTCTACCCCACTGTTGCCAAATCCTCCAAGAAAAAACAGTCCATACCTCAAATAAAACACTTCAAATCAAATGTATAGATTCATGACCCCAAAGACAGCACCACTGCTTAGTTTTAGCAAAGGTAAAGTGACTTACAATGCGTAAAAGATACACTCTACTTACTAGTGTTCTTAACCCATTAATCTCTTCAGAAAACTTCAACTTTTTCGCTAGCTGATTCTTCTAATAGAAACTCCACTTACAATCATATATCTCAGTCCTCTCTTTTCTATTAACCAACCCAGTAAATTAACTCCAGAGCGCAGTTCCTCAATATAGGCTCCAGAAACCTGGGTTTCATTCCCTACAAACTTAAGATCCATTTCTTCCTTCCATGAATTTAGAAAATAAATGAAAAAATTCTTCTTTAGTGAAGTAATCTGTAAATACTTTACATTCTAAGGAATTGCAAAACAATATTATGGTCAACCACACCCCTTACACACTTCCTCTCCCACAACAATATTCTTAAATCTTTTCCGTAGACATTCAAGCTCTTCTTCTACTCCTCCCTTATTTCATTAAATAATTCATCCTCCTCCTCAAGACAACAACTCCCCTTCTTAAAACTTGCATATATAGCCCTCCAGTATCCTATACTCTGAGCCCCACTGCCATACCTCTAAACTGTCCAGAGTTTTGCAGAATGTCCCAAATTTTGTCCAATCCATTTTGTATTCTTTTTCTGGCCAGTCACTGAGGATTAGTCAATAATACCAGATATTATGAAGTTTCATATTTCTTATTGTTCAGAAACTGCATGCTGTTGCAAAACAAGTCATTCTATTAAGTGAATTAAGAGTAATATTTAAAAACTGTCCCTAATTTTGGGACTTTGTCCAGAATTTTTCAGCAAAGAAGTTGAGAGATACCCACTGCATCTCTGTTGCTCTCCCCCACCCCCTGCCAGTTTGGTAGCATACTGTAAATAGTGTAACAATTCAAAAGACTATCCTTCATAATGTCAATCAGTTTTTTAATCCTTCCTTTGTTATTGATCGTGGTCTTGTATATTTTGTAACGTTGCAATCCAGTGAGACTTTTTATGAGTTGAGGCTGAGAAATGTCCATCTGGATCATTGTTTTTAACCTGGTTAATAGACAAATATATTAATAGAATAAGTCCCTATATAGGAACTTTAGACAGTGCACATATATAAATAAAACAGCAATAGTTAGTGTAATAAATTCTTGCAACTGTGCTGCCACCTATCTGGTAATTCTAGAACAATGCAAGTGTCTAATGTTCTATGCGGAGCAAGATATTCAAAATTGTAGAAGCAAAACACATAAATATTTAACAATTACAGGACTATCAGTGGGAATTAGTAGTAGTAAGAGGAATGAACAAGGTGTGGTTAAGAGGCCACCCCATTACTGCCAAATCCTCCAAGAAAAGGCAATCAAGCAATATAATAAAGCAACAAGGGAGGATGGCACACCAGGAAAAAAAATATTAGCCTTTCATATAGTTGGGCTGGTGGGAAGACCTTGTCTAATGGCTAAACCTTTATACAGATGGCTAGTAAGACCATGTCAAAGGACATAGACTGCTGGTAAGCTCTCATCTGGGTTATAGTGTACCTTTCTTCAGATCTGCTTATTCTAAGGACAAAGGTAGGTCAAACACATTTCAGGGAAATGAAAATAAAATGATGCACAAACTGTGCCTTAAGGAAGGACTACAATATCTTGACATCTCTAATGTTGAAGACTTGCCAGTATTGTTTAAAATACACCAGTGGTGTCCAGACAGCTACCATCTTTCAAAAAATACTATATGTCAACATTTGGTAGAAGCAGGCTACATTTTCAGCCCACCATAGGCAGTGCTTCTGAAACACTAGTCTGAGTGAAAATAAGAACATTTGTACCTTTAAACTAAGGAAGGTCAGGGTAAGAGAAGAAGAATACACCATGTCAAAGAAAGAGTACAGAAATCAGGAATTCTGCTATGAATGAGACAGCAGTCAAAGGATAAAGAAAATATTGGAAACTAGTACAGCATGAAGGCTAAGAAGGAACCAAGGACAGGCAACACAGAGCTGTTTGAAAAGCTCACAATTAGAGACTGACTCAATTACTTTCACCCTAGTAATTCCTTAGACATGGGTTACTGCCCTTACAGGAAAACTCCACCATGGAACTCAAACATGTTCTTTTCATTGTATCTTTGTTTTTCGAGTCACTTTAATGTGTCAAACTTACCCTAGGTGCTTATAATTTTTATATGTTCTCTCCCAAAATGGCCAACATTAAGCTTGCCATACCAATGTGATCTTGTTTTAGTGCTTTCTTGTCCCCCTTCTCAGAAAACATTTCAGTTCCCCTTATATGAGTTATGCTAAACATAAGAAATTATGGTGTCTCCTTATTCTACTAAGACACAATTACATCTGAGTGAGTCACAGGTGTCTTACACACTTCCTGTATTAGGGGTGCTTCAATTTTTTCATTCCTGAATGACCATCATACACAATTCTCTCAGAGCTATTTTTAAGCTATTCACAGGAATTATACAGCTCCAGCTAAATGGCATCATTTTGTAAGGCTTGACATTGTGTATTTCTATAAGCATTGGCAGACCATCCCCTAGACTCCTCCTCCTCCTGAGGTGTAAGAGTTAATACTGCTATCCAAGAGCTGTTAATCAACACTTCAAAGAAATGGTTCTGCTACTCACCCATGTCTGCAACCTGGAAAAATATGCTAATGTGCTTGTCATTTTGCACAAAACAATTTTTCAAGCACAGTACTAAAAAAGGTACAGTTATCTGTTCTTGAACTTGTGTTATAAGATTTTTGTATGCCTTAATACATTACATTTCCTATTTTTTTGAATTGCTACCCCTTTGTTACACTGCAGCATACTAACACTTCATCAAAACCATAATCATTGACTTTGACAAAACAGTAGTAGGTTTAAGATTCAAACTGCTGTATCCTGGTATCATCAGAATATTTTTTTACTTGAAGGTCAGTAATTTGTAATGCAGAACACACTAAGGAGGAAATACAAAAGTTTGTCCAACAAAAAGTGAGTCATAAGCAGAACGGGATACTGCTTATTGCTTATTATTCATCTGATAATAAAGCTCAAAAAGAGAATATGCCAGTGGGGCCATTTCCAATGTTTGAAAGGAAAATGCTTGAGAGACAGAAAAAAGCACAGGAGATGACTAGAAGAACTAGGAGTATGTTGGAAATGAACCAGAGACTGGATTTCGGAGATGAAGATCAACAGGAAGAAAACTAGCAACTCTGAAATCAAAGAATAAATATGGGACTACAAAGCACCAATTACATTTGTGAAATGTGACAGAACAAGAAAACCTGGAAATATTGGACAATATTTGACTTTGTTAAACTTATAGTGAACTCAAAAGCATATGCCCTACTTCAAACATTGTTTGGAAAAACACAAAGCAGAGGGAAGAAGTTAAGGCGTAACTAAGTAAAACAAATTTTGTTCTTAACAGTATTTGTATAAAACACAGCATATACTGCATGCTAAAAAAGTAAAGCTTTTTTTAGTTATTGTATGCAACAGGGATACTAAACTAAACAGGTGCCCCTACTTTTTTTTCTTTCTTTCTTGCTCAGTTTTAAGAAATGCAGGTACTGCAACGTAAAAAGAAAAGAGAGCCAGGGCAAAAGAGCATGATACAAGTAAAATTGATATGATCGATCTTTCTTTTGCATAAGGGGATGACTGGTTAAGGGCCCTTGGAGTGATCTAATAACAAGTTTTAAGGGGAAATGAGTAAATAAAATGCAATGAATATAATTCGTTTTCCTCTAGCAAATAAATGCTCACAGTGCAACATGAGAGTAATGGAAGGCATTGTGCATTTGATTCTCATGTTTCTATGCCGACAAGCTGATAAAAGGGCAATAAAAGCAGAATATTTCTTTCTTTCAATGGCTATGAGATAATGCCTTCTGAAAGCATTCAAGTTAATTTCTACATATGGGAGAGGAATGAAGAAGACAAAAATCACAGCACTTATTGTAAGCAGAAGCATAGGTTGTACCATGCATCTTAGCATGAATAACCTACACTATAGGTTAATTCAAACCTGTGAGTATGCCTGTCAGTCTGGGAAAATTGCTATTAGGAGCGTTAAACTTTATTATTTGAAGAAATACATAGTTTTGTGTGTTTATTAAGTTAATATGTTCTAGGGTGTTCTGTGAGTGTTTTTTTTTTTGTGTGAGGGTTTTCATTAGAACAAAAAGTGTTGTAAGATATGACATACAGGTTCAAAATGGATAGGGCAAGAAAGTACTGTATAAAAGATCAACCTGCCAAAGCTGAAACTAGACATTTTAAAAAGCTGTTATAACAGGGGGATAATAATTTCTTATCGTAATGACAACACTTCACCTATTATCTTTAACTATGAGTAGTCTGACAGATATAGACAAAAAAGAAAGAGTAGCAAACTATATAAAAAATGCAGAGTGCAAATAGCTATGCTACAGGAGACATATTTGGAAGGAACTGAGCATGTGAATGTGAAAGAGAGGATTTCTGGATGGTTACCAGCGGAATATGTGAGGAGCTCCAATAGGGCTAGAAGAGAAAAAAGATAATAATTGTAGATTTGTAGTGCTAAGGGGCTACTGGCAAAGGGGGAGGATTACACTGGCATGTATTTATACTCTACATAAAACTGCTGAAATGGAGTTTAAGAAAATTCTGGGAGAAATAATCAGCTTTCAGCGGGAATATTACTTATAGATGGGGACTGGAATTTGATTTGCAACAATGAAGATTTATCTGGGAGGCCTACAAGGGAAAACATAACAAAAGAGGATCGATTTTTAAAGATATTTATGAAAATATTTCAGTACAAGGAGTTTGGAGAGAAGTCACATATTATTCCACAAGGTACTGAAACTGGGCTAAGCTAAACAAAACACTTTACAGGAACACGTGCATTTAATTGAAAGTTTTGATAAACATCCAATAATTATTTCAGATCATGCTCCAATAATAACTAATAATAAAAATGCAGGGTAATGAAATACAAATGAGAAACTGGCACTTCCCCACCTATCTGTTAAATTGAGAGGAATTTAAGGAATGGGTTGTAGAAATGATGCAGGAATTATTACGGAAGATAGAAATTTCTTCTGAAAATTTAGCTAGGTAGGGAGTGCGATAAAATTATAGCAGAGTTTCAAAAGAGGGTGGAAATAAAAAAAAAAACAGAGATTAAGAAGTACTGAATTAATTAGAGGCGTTGATAAAGGCTAGGCGGAATCTCACAGAATATGAAAATGTGCAATTGCAGAGTGCTAAAGAGAAAATAAGAGACTACCTCGATAATGTGCCTGAGTTTAGAAAGACTGCTGTTGAGCAACTATTTTTTTGATAATACCTCCAGAGCACAAAATATTTTAGCACAACTGCTCAGGGAACAGAAAGTAGAAAGGGTTGTTGCCAAGCTTAGGGAGCCTATTACAAGGAAAATAAACAAAGACCCTTTAGAGGTATTAGAAATATTTTTAGAAATTTTATGAAAATCTGTATAAAAGAAATGTGGAAATCAAAAAAAAAAAAGAAATGGAAGTGTTTATGGAAGAATTAAATATGCCAAGGTTAGAGGAAGATGAGGCTCAATTAGTTAGTAAAGGAGGAGATGAGATAAAAATGGTGATGTATAACTAATGTACAGGAATTGATGGTATTTATTTGGACATTTGGAAGCTAGGATGGAAAAAACTGATAAATAACTGGAAGGTCTTGTTAAAGAGTATTTTAAGAGGAGAAGCAACAATACACTGGAAGAACGCAGTGGTGGCTGTAATACATAAATGTGCTAAAAACATCAGATTCAGCTTCATATAGGCCCATTTAGATTCTAAACCATGTTTATAAAGTGTTTGTCTATAATGGTTAACAGAAAGGCAAAGGTGATGCCAAAATTGATAGATATAGATCAATGTGTGTTTTTGAATGGGAAGCAAACATTTAACAACACTGATAGAACAACAATGAGCCAGATGGAAACAGAATGTAAGAAGGGCCTTGATGCAGAGAAAGCATTTTACCAAGTAATGTAGGATTTTATGAGTATGGCAATGGAAGCATTTGCTTTTCCTGATAAAATTATAAGGTTGATTATGAGGATATATGTGGGATTGGAGGCAAAAATTAGTGTGTGTGCATGTGTGAGTGTGTCTGTGCAAGCGCGTGCGTGTTTGTGTGTGTGGGGTCCTCTCAGATAAGTTTTGTTTGAGCAGAGAAACTAGGCATGGGTGACCTCTTTCCCCTTTGGTATATGCATTATAATTAGAACCACTGGCAAAGAAAAAAAGGCTCAGAAATCCAAGGATATAACTGATATGGTAATCAAGAAAAGTTGGCTTTATTTGCAGACATTTTATACCTGATAAAACATGAAAAGTACATTTCAGTGTTATGGAACATTCTGAGGCAGTTTCAAGTCTTTTCAGGATACAAAATTAATAAAGATATAACAAAGGCAATAGCAATAAACACACACACAAACTGGTTCAGCAATAGCTATATGTATGGGGACATGATAAAATGAAATAATTAAGAGTATGGATTAAAAAGGATTCTGTTAAAGAAGCTAAGGATATGTCGGAACAGACTAAACAAAAAATAATATAAAACTGAGAAATTAAAAGCTGTTTTATGGATAGCAAGATACAAGCAGTGAAAATATTTTTAGTCCCTCTACTTTTAGACACAGGTCAGGAGTATATTTATCAATCAGAGGCGAAGTTGTAGATAACAATTAATACAGAGTTGAAGGATTTTATCAGAGAGGGGAAGAGGACAGGATTCGTGTGTGATAAGTTGATCCTTCCAACAGAATGAGGAGGTTTGGGTTTACCTGATTTGAAGGGGTATTTCAGACCTACACAAGCAGAAATCTATAATTCAAAGGGAATGGGATGATGAAACCAAGGAGCAGCTCAAGAAACAAGGAGAGACTGGGATTTCGTATGCAGATCTTAAAGGAGAGTCGTACCCACAGACTGAAAAAACATGTTTATTTCATCGTGTCTTGATGTTTCCTACATTTTAACACCACATTTGTACTCTATATACTTTTTTATATTTTTAAATGTAATTCCAGAGTCTGCCTACATGGGGTCCGGCATCTTGACTTTTTAGTACAACTCTAGGTATCCCACATTGCAGTGTTTGGCTTTAAATGATTACAGCATAGCCCCTAAGGTCTTGTCAATACATTGACTTTAAATGTGTTTTTACATATACCCTGCTTTCTTTTATCAGTCAGGTTTAATTAACATTTCTTGTTTTTCAATGACTACTTAAAAGACAAATGGGGATAATCACACAGAACAGTATTCTCAGTGCCTACTTTTTCTTTTTGAAGTGGCCAATTTTCATTCTTTTATGTGTAAGTTGTAGCCCTTAAACTCATCTCTCTTCCTCCTAAACATTTCCCCTTCATATCTGTCAAAGTAGCAAATTTGAGCTGTTTGCTGCTGTAATTGATGGATCACAGCAGGAGATAAAGTTCATGTGCTGAGAATACTGGTCTGTGTGATTATCCATGTTTGTCTGTTAAGCAGTCACTGAAAAGCAATAAATGGTAATTAAACCCAAATAAGTAAAAGAAAGCAGGGTATATGTGAAAACACATGCAAAGTCAATGCATTGAGAGGAGCTTAGAGGCTATGATAAAGTATGTTAAAGCCAAACACTGCATTGTGAGACAGCTGAAGGTAGACTAACAAAATCATGATGTCTGACCCCATGTGGGCAGCCTCTGGAATTGTATTTAAAAATATAAAAAATGTGTGTAGAGTCCAAAAGTAGTGCTAAAAATGTAGGAAACATTAAGACTTGATGAAATAAATGTGTTTTTTCAGTCTGTGGGAGTGGTTCTCCTTTGGTTAAGGAGAAATAACAGTAACCATACAGAATATTGTATTCATAAAGTACTTGAAAGTATTCTAAGAACTAAGCCAACATAGGAATAGAGAAAAGAGATTCTGCTGATATGGATTATTGCAATTAGGGGTACAGAGAATAGGTAAGAGGGGGATGGATGGAATTTACTGAAGAAAACTGGCAAAGGAACCAAGGTATTGGGAGCAAATAATTAGGAAGAGAAAGGTAGTAGAATGTGTAAGGGCCAATAATTCATTTGGACTGGAGGTTAGAGATTACCTTCCCTATCAAGGATCAATACTGGAGTAAAGGCAAAGAGTAAAAAACAGGGGGATCCTAAGCTAAAGACCAGCAATGATAGAGCTTTTAATAGAATCTAGAACAGAAGCTGCTGTTAAAAAATTAGTAGGGTATATCAAATATGGCATGATAACTATAAGAATAAATCAGAAAAGGTTGGAAAAGATTGGGAAGAGAGATTGGATAAACAATTCAAAAAGAAACAATGGGAGGATATATGTATGGTTCCCAAATATGCAACAAAGTGTAGAAGATTTAGGATCACTGCTTGGAAGTATTTGCATAGGTATTTTTATACCCTAAGCAGACTCCAAGTCATTTTTTCCTTGGGTAGATTGCAAATGTTGGAGGACTGATGGGGAAGAAAGAGGTAATCTGGAACATATTTTTTGGGGTGCAATAAATTGGCAGAATTTTAAAAAATCATACAAAATTAGAATTTCCAGACATAGTAAGGCCTTGCCGAGTTTAATTCTAGTGGCTGCAAAAAAGCAATTTCTAGAAAATGGAAATCAAAGTCTAAACTGTACTGGAATCAGTGAATATGGTAACATAGATAAAAGAACTGAAAGTGCGCTCTCTAGAAAAGGGTAGAAGCAAATTACATAGAAAAAATAGGAACCGTGGAAACAATACATGCAGAATAATGTTTTAGAGGAATAATGAGTTTTAAGGGAAGGCTGGAATTGAATGAGCTATATAATGTTTAACTGACAATAACTGTAGAGATTAGAAGTTAAGTATAATGTTTGCAACTGAAAATATATCAATATGGTTTGTTTTCATTTATATAAATGTATGATTGCCAGTGGCATAAGTAATAATTCAATAAGGTATTTCTTACAACTATTAGGATTTCAATTTATTTGGATACCCAAAGTGGGGCTTCATAGTGAAACCTGAGATTGTGCAGGACAAACCATGCCATTATCAAAATGAATAGAATTCTCATCCTATTTCCCAAATAAAGACTCTCTGGTGGGTGGTATTGGTTATTTATACACATCTGTACGATATTAAAATGACTTAGAAGTAGTATTACAGAGTGTTGTGACATCTGGAAAAAATGAGAAAATATTTTTCTTACTATATATCAAGATATTTGCCATTTTTCAGCTTGCCACCCCCTTCCCCCACCAAGAACAGAACTTCCCAAGTCAGAACTGCTATGCAGAAAGCAGGCCAGGAGGTAACCCTATCAACTAGGTGCACTGATACTGTTACCTCTTCCTCTCTGCAATAAAGGTGGTGGAAAGTTTCACAACATACTACTCTTAATGACAGCTACTAAGCTGCCGATATCTGTATACCTTTGTGTGCATACATTACCTGGCAAGAAAAATATAGACTTCTCTGTGTCTGTGGTATGTCATGCAGGTAAAGAGAAATTTCTGCCAAATTACGTGAAAGTTAAGCTTAAAAAGTATGTGGGCTTTCCATTTCTGTGATTTACAAGGCAAGGAAATTTAAAGTTTTAGAAAGTACAAACAGGTTTCTGGTACATAATCTATATTGGAACCATACTGTATGAAAAAAGTGTGGAGTAAAACTACAGGAAAAGGTGGACTTTTCCTTTAAGAGGTCACTAAGCTAGTTTCAGAATCTTACAGCAATGGAAAACACCCCCTTCCTTACAGCACTTGAGATGACTGTACTCCAGACACATTCCTGAGCTGTGTCAATTATCCAATGGACAAGGAAGGTCTAACCAGTATTTTAAAACCAAGGGGAAAAGCAGCCCAACAAAATTTGCATGTATAACTGCAGGTTCCCTGAGAAATGCCATGACCTGCTAATTCCATTTAACTATTAAAATAAATACAGATGTATAAAAATCTTGGGATATGTTTTTTTACTGTGAACACGTTCACAATTCTGAATGCTTCAGACAAGCAAGGTACTGTGAAGTCCGACTTGGACAGTTACTCATTGGTTTAATTTGAAAGAATTATTAGCTCCTCCCTGTCCAGTGGATAACTGACACGGAACCCAGAAAAAGTGTTAGGAGTCGCATCCATTCATCAAGCTGACAAGAATGGATGCTTACCTACTGCTATTAGGTGGAGTCAAACACTGTATTAGCTGATGCTACTGTAATGTAAATTTTATTAGGCACAATATGCAACCCAGACAAATTCTGGGACAATTATTACTGCATAAAACTCAAATGTACAAAATGCTAGACACTGCATTTGTGAGAAAAAAGAGGCAGTATTTCAGATTTTTCACACAATTTTCAGGTACACATTAACTTATGCATAATTTGGTCCACATCAAGCACACTCTTGTGCACATCATATATAATTATAGTAATGATTTTCCTTCTTATATTATGAATCTTTATTCCAAGGCCCTAAGGGAGCAGGAACCTCCTGGCCTATGCTCCAAGAGTTTATTTCCAGAATCTTTGCTGCTATTTTCCCCTTGTATCACGTGTATTGTTATAAATAAACCTCACGTGGGTGTGGATTATGCTGAAATTTACTTATGAGGATAACCATTTAGACCATTGGTAAATTAAACTGGTATTATCATGAGTAAATTTCTATATAACCTCAACTCCTGCCATCACACAGTTCTGCACAATCAGGATTAATAACATACAACTCAAAACAATTCTAATCTGGCTCTGAAGATTAAAAGAAACAGACCTGGATTTCTGGGATCAAGCAGCACATTTTTGCTTAAGTTCCCAACCTGTGAATTGTGATGTCGGGACACAAGCTAAGTAATGACAATCATAACGAAGGATAGTAAGCACAGAGAGATAAACATTTTAGTATGTACAAAATCGCTTCATATTTCATTTAGTGTTTTTCGCTCTTTCTTTTTAATGCTGTAAGCAAGACCAAAAAATGGGGGCCACTTTTTTGCCTTGCTTGAGCCACTGATTAAGTGTGGTTGATATTTTTTTTTCTTGTACGACTTGTAACTAAAAGATAGTTATATTAAATATGCTTTGAAAATGATTATGCCATTGCTTGGCATTCATTCCTTCCAAACTAAAATGCATTTATGCTTCATGCAGTACAATTGCCTTTCTCATGCTATGCACTTATCTGATCACACTATCACAGGAGTATCCTTTTATACTTGTTTACTTCCATGTGAAATATCTTTGTATTCCTGTCTGACTCTATTGTTACTTTTTGCATGAAATATGAAACCACTGTACTCAAATTAACTTTATCATTATATCTACTGTAATGGGTGTGAACTGTATAATGCTTCTGCCATTAAAGCCGGCTTTGTGCCTGAAAAGGGTCCTTGGAGCAGTGCACCTATCTGGTTATCAAAGGCAAAACAGCAGCAAAATGCTTTGGTCATAATGCTAAGTATTCACTAATGGTTGTACCAAAGACATAAGCTAAAGTCTTCAAAATGCACCAGATAACAGTAGTGTCAGTGTTAAAAATACTGCACTATCAGTGATGTGAATTTACTTGCAGAAAGGGCAAATTTGCAGACTCCCCATACTTGACAAACCAATAATGGGAAAAGAAAGCAAAGCTAAAAAAAACTGCAGGATACTAAAACAACAGATAAATTTAAATTATATGAAACTGCTGCTGTTTAACTGACGATCCTGTCTTTTCTTACCTCCTTACAGTCCATTTTCAAGTCCTGGCCATTTATTTCTATCTTGACAATAATGACTTCATAGTACCATTCCTTTCTGATCGGTGTATACCAGATATTGCCAACATAGAGAGAGGTGTCCACTCCGCCAATTATCTGCAAAGAAAAGATGTGCAAAAATTAATCTCATGTTGCTTTCAATACAAGGACTACCTTTAAAGTACAAACTCCCTTTACAGTAACTTACTTTTAATCTTCCCATGACATAATTTCTTTTTTGCTGGAAATGTTCTTTGAGTAAAAAATACTTTCTCTGCACCACCACCATGTATACATGTATACATATCCTTCTGTAAACCAAAACCACTACACCATTACATGAGGGGTCCTTCCCTTACATGCTGTCCAAACATACACTGCCCAGCAGTCCTCCGTTGGGCATGCATACAGTGCTTCTATATGTGACAAGTATAAGTGTGAGTTTTGGCCACTGGTGAAATAGCACTTTTATCATACTTATCCTAGCAATCCAAGATCACTTCTACCCAACAGTCTCCCTTTGAACCCCCCAGTAACCTCTTGTACCAGTTACAGCATTGCTGAACTAGTCTCCTTGCTTTATTTCACGTCTGTGGGGAAGCTCTTACTGCCTCTTTAAGATCAGTGAATCCTTTTTAGTCTACAGCTTTAAAAATTATCTTAGCCTATAAGTTTTAAAATTATGTATTTGAATGAACCAAAGGTAAAGACTTTCAAGACAATAGCCCCCATAAATTGCTATCTGCAGCTTTTTTTCCTTTTCTCAATTTTTACATCTATTTCTTCTAGCTAAACATATACACGTGATCCCATTGTTTTCTTTTTTACTTAGATACACTGTGGCTTTTTAATTTAAACAAACTAATTAAGTACATGTTTTCCTATAGGTAGTTGTCTGGTATAAATGTACGTGTTGCTTTCAATATATTGTATTCTGCAGTTACAATTTAAGTTGTTTCAGTGAGATGCATTGCATTTTAATTAATATATTTTTAGCTCATGCTGTTCCACTTTTGATATTATCCAGTGAGTATGCACACATATCCTTTCACTCCTTTTGTATATTAATTTTACACTTTGAATATTTTTTTATGTATCGTATTTTATTATCTCTGAGTATACATTCTGCGTGTGCACTCCCATGCAGAGTTTGATAATGGTCCTAATGTATCAGTGTCCTAACAATGTTAACTTAAAGAAATACATGCTATTTAAAAGTGTTTCAAACTTCTGCTATGTGCAGAGTACCATCATGCCTCAGCACATCACGGTTACCCTGACTCTTCACTCTGCAAGTATATTGTATGGCAATTGTATTTATATGTATTAATGTAGATATACCCGTTACACTTATTACCACTTTTCCTGTTGCATATGGTTAATATTGTTCTTTTTTATTTAATCTAATTTTTTATTATGACTGGCTTTCTTTTTGAAAGTTTTGTTGTGGTTTCATCACTTTCTGGGAGTTTTCTCCCAGGCCCCTACAGAAATGGGTTTTAACCGAGTAGGGCAACCTGGTTATCAAAATGTAAATAATCTTCAGGTCACAGGCCTGACCATTTACACAGTCGCCATCCATGTCTAAAGAAAATTCAGAGTAAGCAGTGAAAAGGAAGCAACTAAACATGCCATATCACTCGCACTAGTTCTGTTGGACCAGTAGCTGGTTATTAAGGACAGCATCAGCTTTAAATCTGTTCTCTCCAACATGGGAAATCCATAGCTACACTAGTGATAGAAGGAAAATCACACTGTTTACATGTACCGTATTTTGAAATACTGCAGAATACCAATATTCAAAACCACACATCCGTAATTCCTATAGAGAGCTTATTCCTGAAATCCCAATTTATACTGAGGGCTTTACTTTGCTCAAAAAAAGAAAAAAAAACTGCCTTGGGAGCACAGCTGTATCTTGGAGTTGTCCTATTATCATTTTTGTTATTATGTGATGTATATGATAATATCAATGAAGTAGGAATTCTGTAGGCACCTGTCTAGCTGTAGCATTTAGGCCTTTGCATGGAACGGATTAGCAAGGTCTGAATATATAGAAGAGCTATACCACTGGAGCAGAATTTAATCAAGTATACCAGAGTCCTGTCTGTGTCTCTGCCTTCTTGATATCATAGAGCAGTAAGTCAAATTTTATTTATTTACTTGCTTGCTTTGTTTATTAGCATTAGTGTCTCCTTGCTGTTTTTCTAATGTTTAAAACATTTTTAGTGTCTCACCGCTGTTTAAAACAATTTGTAGTGTTTCCCGTCTAAATTAGCATAGCTAGTAGTTGTAGAATAGTCCAGATACAGGTTTGCTGCATCTGGGTCTGTTTGTAGTGGCTATTGCATTCAGAGCACATTTTCCAAGCCATCTTTGATGGGAAAGGGCCCTTCTGCACCCTTGTGAGAGAAGTGTGCTGACAAGAACTTGTCTGGTGAAGGGTGACTGGTCTAGGGCTTGGAGTAAGCACCCTCATTGGTTCTTTTGAGATTTTATTTAAGCTTTTAGCTTCTGTTATTTAAGCTGTGTGTTTGACCGGGTTTCTGCTTGTTTGCATGTTGTGCAGCACTGCGCACTGCCCAGCAGTTGTGCCACAGCCGGACAGATAATTTAGACCATTTAGATACAGCTGTAGCACATTAATGTAGTCCTCATCTTTAGTACATCTATGGTCTAAGAAGTAATGCTAGTGAGCTGTTACCTATTAAAACACCAGCCAAAACCCCATCAGAAATACCCATTTACAGTACACCTCCTAGATCAGTTCTGAAAGTACCCCTTTGTGATAGCTCTTCAAACCTAGCATTATGGACAGTTGAACTACCCTTGTTTCTCCTGCCAGCCTTGTTGACTTGGGTGTCCTGAGCCAGTGTAGTAACTGCCTCATGCACATTAACAACCCTCTACTAATAACTCACTCCAGTACAGATTGTGAGAGATGTATCTACACCAAGAATCTTGAATCCCTGTACTCTCTCACTCGAAACAGTCACACTGAAGAGGTTGTCAACTCACCCACCACTACTCATGCACATAGTACCAATATTCACACACACAGCACATATCCAACACATAAATCAACATATGTGGAAGTTCTCCCAAAAAACTTACTGAAATGCCACAGATCTCCAAAAAGAGGGTGCTACAACTAAAACAGTTCCCATAGCACCCAAGACATATAGCAACACCAGTGTTTCACCTATCACGCCCTTAAGCCATAACACTCAAAAAAACAAATTTTCTTATCACTGGAGACTCCAGAGTAAGACACACAGATGTCCCGCTCACCAGGTTAGATAAGGAGACAGTCATGGTTACCTGCCTGTCTGGTTCCAGGATTTGTCAGATCATGCCTGCACTCAGGACTCTGTCATAGCTCATGTTGGAGTGAATGACCTGATATGTACCTCACTGGACTATATGAAGAGAGGCATGACTGAGCGCTCCAAGTATGTGTCCCAAGAAGGTATGTCCCTAACCTTGAGCAGCAGTGAGAACCAAAGGAGGTGGTGTTTCTATCTATATTAGGGATAAATCCACCTCCTGACTAGTTAGATTGGCTGACCAAGTTTGTCGATAACTGCAAACTGGGTGCAATTATTGAATCCCCAAATTATGTTGGTACACTTCAGGAGAGTCTTACGCAAACCAATGAATGGTGTCTTAGTCATGGTATCAAACAGAATGCAAATAAATGCATCATCATTCCCTTTGGCAAAATCAATGTTCCTTCACACTGTCAAATTAACAACAATACCATGTGTACCAACAAAGTGGTATGAAGTCTGGGATCACAAGAAGACAGTGACCTTCACTGACCACCATGTGTCTACTGTAGTAAGGAAGGCTTTCTACTTAGTGCATTTGATTAGCAAAGGCATCACCTCTACAGCAAAGCAGGTTATGAGCTCATCTTTAATCAGGCCCATAACTGAGTACAACAATGTACCTTACAAAGCACCTGCAGCAAGTGGAGAGATCTCAGAGGTTTCTAACTAAGAAGATCAAGGGAGTCCAGCACATGACTTACACAGACTGACTAAAGTCCCTGTCACTATACTCAGTATCTTATCTACTTCTTAGGGGAGACTTATGCCTGGCTTACACAGAAATCTCCTGACTCAAATCTATTGAATTTCCTGCACATCTGTAAATCAAACAGGACTAGAGTTACTGGTTTTAGGGACCTAAATATGGCCTGTGACTTGAATAGGATGTGCTGGAGGGACAGATTTGTCTCCCAGTGACTGCCTCGTCTTTGAAATAGGCTGCCAGTTCATGTGAAGCAGAGCACCTCTATGACACTGTTCAAAGGAAACTTGGATGAGTGGATGGAGCACTGAAAATTCTTACTAGTGATAGCGTCCACAACCTCCTGGACATGGGCAGGTATTACGAAATACAATCCTGGGGTACTGACTAGAGTATCTATGGTATTACATTGGGATGAAATAACTAGGCTTGAACTGACCTCCAGGCTGATAGCCTAGTAACCTCCTATAATCATATGATCCTAATATTGGGGAGAGATTGTCTGTGTCATTAAAAAGCCCCCTTTATAGTTGATTCCTGGTGAGAAAAGCTCTACACATAAGATACGTGGAAAACAATAACACTGTAGAGTCCAGCTAGCAATTACAAACAAAGGTAGTACAGGTAACATTATTTATGATTTAAAGAATAATTCATGTAGGCCACAAAAACTCACTGCAAGAATATATAGATTGATATTAATTCCTATACAAATTATCATAAACAATTAAAATGCTAATCTATTATTTTATATTAAACACATATATTAAATAAAATGTGCATGTATATCTGACAGAATGAGCAATGTCAGCTTTCCAGACTCATTTAGAGAGTATGAGATACATTACTATTAAGCTGTGTGTGCTCAGTGAGACTTAAGATGTCATTGTAGAATGTAAGCACTATGTTAATAAATTGCAGATAACATTATCCTATGATGAAATGAATAAGGTCAATGGACTAGTTGCTTAGAACTGACTGTATTTAAATTGCTCTTTTCATATTAAAACAAAGTTCTGACTTTTAAATGGAAAAATAATTTCTTAAACTGGGATTAAAATACAGAAAATGAGGCTAATTTATTGATAGTAGTAGGTGACTAGTCTTAAAAATAGGATGGAAAAGGTCAACTTTGTGACACAGAGGTTTGGCCTGGACCAGACGGCAGAAGACCTCAATCTGGCTTGAGGAGGTAGCTGGGGAGGGATGGGAATGAGCAGCCAAAGCTAGTTCACCCATCCCAAGGAAAGGCTGCAAGCACAATCCCCCACTCCCAACCAAGGATGCCTTCTAGTAAGGTCTGAAAACGTGGCTCCTGAATACGGGACTGTGGGAGGGCCACCGAAGAGTATGCAGCATTCCTACTGAGCACTGCAAGTATGCAGAAGTAGCCATCTGCACTTGTTCAGCACAGTGATCATTACACCATGCTTTTGGAGAACTCAAATTATTTCCCACCTCACACCAGGGGGTGGCTGTGATCCTCAGCTCTCACATCCTCTAAGTATAACAACTAAAAGTCTATAACCTAAAGTAAAAAAACACCCCTGGAGTAAGCAAAGACCAAGGGTAGAAATCAAACATTTTATCAAACTTATTGTACTGCTTAATATCAAAGGACTACATAAATATAAACTACAAAACTGATAAAAAAAAATACTAAATGCAAAAAAAGACAAACAACAACAAAACAGCTATATTGTTTTGTGTATATAGGATGGAGGGGGGATTTAAAGCTTATACATCTTCTGATCTGACATCATTTAGAATCACAACTGTGAAAGAAAGGCTGCGCTATAAGTCTTATTTACCAGACACAACAGAAAACCCTAGAGACGAGCATAAGGTTACCACAAAATCTGGGGCTCACACACCTTATGACATTACTCATAATCATAGCTGAGAAAGAAAGAAAGACTGCACTATTAAATCCTACTCATTAGGCACAATGGAAAACCCTAGAGCTGAAAGTATAGTTGCCACGTTTTCAGAAGTTGAAAGCTGAACACGTGAAGTGTGCCAATGAAACTGACATTGGTAGAGCATGTCCAAACTTTGACCTCTGTTCATAAATAAGTATTAGCCACAGCCTGTAATCTGCAAAGCTGCCTGCATGCGTGTGCACTATCTGAGTTTCGTAACTATCCATGTAGCATCCTTCACCTTTTCAGTGACAGCTTCCTACTTACCAATTAATATATCCAGGCACTTTGCTTCCATTGTCATGTAATGTTTGGTCAGTACAGTCAGAATATGTCCTGCTGTGTAACTCAGAGGAGGAAGTAAGATGTGTACACAGCAACATACAGTAAATTTAGTAACAGCATAAATTAAAACAAAGTGACTGTAATCCGTAATCCTTACTCCTCTTCCAGTCCTGTACTTGAACACTGTTCATTTTTCTTTATGTATTTGGGATAATGGCTCCTTCTTGTATTGTACTTCTGTTTTTGACTGATGGCCAAGGGCATACAGCTAATCCTACTGTTCATCCCCCATGCCAACAGTGTTTCTCTGGGTTGAGTAACGCCTTGGTGTAACTGGGGATTGCCTGCTTGGCTGCTGTGAGACAGTTTAACATTAGGTAACCAAAAGCTATTTGGCAATGCTACACTGAAAACTTGCATACAGTTTCACAGTCAGTATAGCTGTCACTGGTGCAACTTTCCTGCAAATTTTCAGACAGTGCATTGTGTTGCACACTGCAACTAAAGATGCTACTTTTGTGTTGCCTGACTACGAAGATCTGTGAACGCATGTGTTCTCTCCTTTTTGTTTTCTTACTATGGAGTACGTACAGTTAAAAAACAAAGCTTCTTTTCCAATCTTCTATACATCAATATTTAGTATGGTTTCAGAACTCTGTTCTGTTGGAGGTTTGATACCAATAACATACAGAACAGCATACCAGAAAATAAGCACCGGTTTTAAATTATGAACACTGAAACTAATTCAGTGATGCCTCAGTTATCTGGAATGCTAATTCTATAACTGAATGGATGTACTTGAAAGTATCAAGTCAAATAAAGTTGAGGACCCCATCACCCCATGTTTCAAAATATACCAACTCCTAAAATCACAGTTGCTTTGACTCATTGAAACAGACTTTGACAAAATACAAGGTTGACTTTTTCTGTTTCGTCTGCACATAATGTCATATTCACCACATAACTATGTATCCTACATTGTGCCACCTTGCGTTACCTACCTCATAAAATCATGTCATTCTGGCTTCATGCATTCAGATCCCAGTTTGTGAAATAACTAACTTACTCTATTAATGCCAGTGTTAAATTTAAGTTAGTAATTCTATTTTTGCTGTAATTTTAAATTTCAGCTTTTTATTTGCACAGCCTGCACTGGCAACTTGATTGGTCCTATCCAACATATTAAATACTAATTTAGTTATACAGTCACATAACATGGCCTGTAGATCATTTCTGCTTATTTTTTTTCCATTATGTTTTTAGCAAAGATGCAAATTACAATAACGTGACTAACACTGTGAAATACAAAACTCATTCTAAGCCAAAGGTTCACATAACCCTAGAAAAATCTGCCTGTTTGATTCTTTGACTAGTTTTCATACTGCATTTGACAACAGTGTTGCATTACTTCACGGTACCTGAGTTTCTAATTTAACTTAGCAAGGAAGTATGATTTGTTATTGTCTGCTACCAGTAATTCTGATGAAATAAGGCTGCAAAGGAAAGTTTCTATATTTGATGTGCTCTCTTAGTAACTGGAGTTGCTAAAGTGCAGTTTCTCAGCCCTAGTTTATAACTATAAAAACACTGTAGTGATTTTATGTTGTGCGGATGTTTTTTTTTTTTTTTTTTGATAGTTTGTGTCTGAGGTGACCAAAAGGCAGAAGTAATACACAATTAACAGTGTAAGGTCAGTAAGTGGTAGACAATTAAAAAAAAAAATAGTGGGTTATTACAGATTTAAATGCATAACACACTGATTATTTCACTTACTTGCTATGGGAACAACCCCTGTATATGACCAGAGCCTGTGATTAACAAACTGGACCTGAGGGAGAGCATGTCTCCTTGCTAATTCTGTTTTTTACATCACAGAACTCTCCTAAAACCTGCAAAAGTGCCATAGCTATTAAAAACAAGACAGGATGTCATGAGCTCTGACATATTAAAAGTACTACTACTACTACTACTACAGAACTGTGGATGAGGTCATTTTAAGATGATTGCTAGAAAACTGATACATTTAATTTCCTGCATTTGTCTGGTTAGGGAAGTTAAAACTGGGACTGTACTGCTGACATTTGGAACAGTGGCAACCAAAGCTGAAGGTCTCCCTTGTTCACATTACAAACTGTGTCCTGGGAAGTTTGACAATTATAGTACTGCTCATCAGCTACTACCCTAGTTGAAATTCTTGTCACTATAACCAACACTATATATATATATATATATATATATATATATATATATTTCTTAGCAGACCAAAACACCAGCAACATACATTCATCTTGGGCTCTGAAACAAAAGCAGTCTGTATTAATCTAGCACTTTCTCAGACAAATGCAGGCAAAATACTTTGTAATGCATGGAGCATGGAGCACCATGATAACGCTCCAAAATCGGGGGAAAAAACAAACCTGTAAAGTGCTTCTGCAGCACCAGACCCAACTGTAACCGTGCTTTCAGAGGTGTGTATAACAATTGTTACACACCCCTAAGTGCTGTTACGGATGAATGACTGTTCTTACAAGTAGCTCCTTACTGTCCCTGATTTCTAATATTTTCTGTTGGTGAAACTTTACAGACATCAGTCTGTAAGTCACTAACGCCGCGGTGGTGCAGCGGTAGCGTTGTTGCCTCACAGCAAGAGGTTCTCCCGTTCGATTCTCGGCTGGACTGCGGGGAGTGCCTTCTGTGTGGTGTCTGCATGTCCTCCCCCGCAGTTGGGTGGCATTCGAAAGACATGTGTAAATGGGTGTGCCTTCATTGAAGGTTGAACATCGAGCTGGCACATCGGCGTTCGTGAAAATCTACTGCCAATCATTAGCGGACCGGAGTTCCGCTGTGGTGACCCCTAACCAGGAAAAGCCGAAAGACCAAGAAGTCTGTAAATCACTAATTTTAAATCCGAACTGTATTTAAAAACTGCCAGTGACTTTTTTCCTACAATTATATTACTTCCTGCCTATATGACAGCACTCTAGCTTTCAAAGCCGGTAAAACACTTTGTGTTTTTTTTTTCTTTTCTAACTGGTAGTACAAGAATTAGATAAAACTCCATGCACTACAAAGAGTTACAATCGGGCTTCACTACAATCACTTGTTATGTGTTCATGAAATGGATGCCATGATTAACTTCTCGAGGTGAATTTCTTGGCATCCATGAAAATGAATGCTGAGAACAGAATAAGGAATGTTGGTTCTGGTACTTTTACTGAATATTTCTTGGCATCCATGTCTCCAAGAAATAGTGACATGGTTATGATTGGAGGCCCAATCATAACCCCCTATGTCAGTCATTTCCCCTTTTTGTTCGGAATCCAATGTCAGCAAGCCTCTCTGATTACATTTTTGTTTCAGTTGCGAGAGGTTTAAGTCTCAGTAAAGGAGATTATTTCACTTGCAACAAAACCATCCAGGATTCTAATCAGTACCCATCTCTCCTACTTGTAGAGAAAAGGAAATTTGCCAGAACACACCACTTTGTTTAGAATAGAAAATGAATAGATGAATCTCTGATTAAATGTACTTCTAAAAGACGGCTGAAGGCTTTTGACAGAAAAAGCCTATGCACTTTTTGTTCTTTGTGTGATATGCTAATTAGTGTGGAAGAATGTATAAAGGTGTGTTTTAACACCAGCCCAGTGTGCAACTCTGAACATGTTTGGATTTGCAATCCTATAATTGTGAACTCCAAAATTCCAATACAGGATTTTCAAGAGTCCAAGTATTTAGAACAATCCCTTCCTCTAAATTGCATTTATTTCTAAAACAAATTAAATCCAGTTCTACATCCTCATTCAAAAAAGAGACTGACTCTAGAGATCATTCCTTTTATAGGTTTTACTTGGGTAGTGCTTCTACCCACGGTGGTGGTGCTGCAGTAGCATTGTCGCCTCACAGTAAGATGCTGTCCGGTTCGATTCTCAGCTAGAGCGTCTTCTGCGTGGAGACATGCGTGAATGAGCATACCTTCGTTGAAGGTTGTGCATCAGGGCTGGTAACTCAGCAAGTAAAAATCAACTACCAATCATTAGTGGGCTGGAGTTCCGCTGTGGCAACCCCTAACCGGGAAAAGCAGAAAGACTCAACAACTTGGGTAGTGCTTCTGTCCTTGTAGACTTGTTCAGAACCAGTTCTTACATCTAGGTTTTCTATAATCATGATGCTACTATAAATTTTGTAACAGAGGGAGCACAGTACACAGATACGGATTCCCAGCTTAGAGAGACCATACCACTAGAGCATAAAGACTTCTTGTATATGGCCAGGCTGGATTGGCATTACTGGAGTCCCCACCTAATCATGACCTTTGATTGTCTATGATAAATGTGCACTCCAGGACCTGTTTGCCACAGGAGCCTCTCTTTTGGATAAGTTGTTCCTTTTTGCCTACTCCACCTAGGTAGGCCACTCTCTTGTCTCTTGCTTATGGCAACTATTAGGACCATTGCTAGACCTTAGAGATGGGTTTCAGTCACAGCAAGTAATATAACAAACATACTCAATGTAGGTTTAGGTGATTGTTTAAATAGCACTGTAGTTAAACAGGAAAATAGCTCCCTTGGTTAAAAGGAGAAAAAAGCAACATCTATGCTAATTGGACTATACTATACTATACTAGTTTTACTCATACTGAGGAGGTCTGATTATGAAAGCAACTCAGCGAGTGAAAACAGTATTTTAAAGAATTGCTTAATTTTTGAAGTCTGGATGGCTTGGCTCTAGATAGAGAACTTTACAAAGCTAGATGGAAATACTGGCCTAAACCTTAAAAATGAACATAATAATGTCTTTCAGACTCTCATTTCTGCAGCTGATTGTCCAATAATTTCATCTATGCATCACTGTGTTGGCATATTAGGTCTATTGCTTTTTTTTGCAGTTTTTAACTGATTGTAAATGCCTACTATTTGCACATTTTGGTGCTTCAAGTTTTCTGCCGTTATCACCCTTGGTTGTGTTTTAAAAATGATGAAACAAGGAAATGAACCTCCCTCAAAAAAAAAAAATACTAGTACACTAAAAAAAAAGTTTGATATGCAAACATTTCCTCCAGTAAAAGAAAAAAAAACAACTGAACATGGCAAAGAAATGGGAGACCAATATCAAGTAGGATTCTTGCCTTTTTTCTAAGTAGTCAGCCCAACTTTGTTAAACTGGCTACCCTTGTCTTCTTGTAGAAGGGTTATGAAGTCATAGGTCACAAATAAATAAACGCTTACTGCTATGTTTCATGGGACAACCCAGAACTAGTGGAGATGTTTGATTTTTTTTTTCCCCAAGAGAATCTAAAGCTTTCCAAGACGTATTCCCTGTTGTGTCACAACTTAGCTTAAAGGACAGGATGACACAGTGAAACTCCATCATACTGACCAACTTGCAATTCATCCTTGTACCATTTCCCATCTGAGGATACTGTGCAAACATCGTCTGCTGCCACAAAATGCTTAGATATACATTCCTGTGACCTGACTGAAGGCAATACAGCTTATCTATTTATATACTCCTCCCAGAAAGTAAACGCACTACATCAGCAAATGTAGTTATCTTGCTGGGTACCACTGCCAAACAGAAAAGGACTTTTCCTTATAATCTGGTTTATAGTACTCACACAGTCCTTTTCTGTTTGGCAGTGGTACCCAACAAGATAACTACATTTGCTGATGTAGTGTGTTTACTTTCTGGGGAGGAATATATAAATAGATAAGCTGTATTGCCTTCAGTCAGGTCACAAGAATTTTTCTCATCTGGGTTTCCTCAGTGGTGCAGCGGTAGCATTATTGCTTCACAGCAAGAGGTTCTCCAGTTCAATTCTCGGCTTGGATTGGGACTGCCTTCTGTGTGGAGTCTGCATGTCCTCCCCGCGGTCGAATGGGCGTTCGAAAGACATGCGTTGAATGGGCGTGCCTTCGTTGAAGGTTGGGCATCGGGCTGGCAACTCAACACCATAAAAAACAACTGTCAATCATTAGCGGACCAGAGATCTGCTGTGGCGACCTCTAACCGGGAAAAGACGAAAGACAAACAACAACACTTTGTCTCATCTGTAGGGTGATAGACCAGTTTTAACAGTGGCAATCAAGAACAAATAAGGCAAAGTCAGAAAGATTTGTTACAAACTGGTAACTCTGATTACTAATACATTTTATTGCTTTTGAATAAAAATGATGCATTTCTTACCATGCTGCCACCGACAGAAGCAAAGGAGTCCGAATCATTGATGGAAAATCCTGCTCCACATAGCTGTAATGAAAAGACATTTGGGACACGTGTCTGTTTCACCAGAGAGTCAAAGAAAGGCTCCAAGGTGTCATCCGGCTATTGAAAAAAGAGAATAAATAATAGAAAAAGAGATATATTAAAACTAAATTTGAAATCTACTACACTTTTAAGACTAGTTTAACAACAAAACAGCAGTAATAACTCAATTTTCCTTTAGCAACATTTTAAAAATACAAGCGAGCACAAGATACACACACACACAAACAAAAAACACAATACATATACACAAATATATATGGTATAATGTGCCACTTTAAGATTAGGATTATAACATGTCATGCAATTTATCCTACATCTAAGTAAACACACACACACACACACACACACACACACACACACACACACACACACACACACACACACACACAGGGTCTTTTGCTACATCAGCCTTGCAGTGTCATTCACATCAAGCACTCCTGAAACATACTCTTATGAACCTTGCATCAAACCATTCTGATATGATCTAGAAGAGGACTGGCTTTTCAACCTTTTTGGACGATCGGATTATATCTTAAGTTGGCAAGGCTTGGGGAGGCATTAATATTATCCAGTGTGTCTGCTTTTTATCCCTCACAAAGTACTGTACTACCTCATATTCATGGAACAATGGACAGAACAGAGTATGAAATCAGTTCTGTAAGCCTTTCGCAAGGAGCCACAATTAGTAGTCTAGACAGTGACAAATCTTTCATACAGGTTGCCATAATTGTGCAAATTCAGTTGAAAGTATTTTACATCTAGCATAGAACTATTTCAAACCCAATTAAAATTAAACGGAAAGGCACTTCCTCAAAGCCAATATTAAGCATGCAGTAAGCAGCAGGTACAGTCCAAGTTACCATCAGATGCTCTCATTTCTACTGCATCGTACTTACTATTTATTAATTACTTTATTTATTTACTGACATTTGATTAGTAGGACAGTCCAAATGGGTAGAACCCCATTTTCAGAGTAGGACAAGGGAGAAAAGCTCCAAATTATTACAAAACATTTTAAGAACAATAATTTTATCATCTTCAAAAATGAAACAAAAACATCTGTAGTTTAAATAATTGTAGCAAATTTGACATAATATAACAACATTGGTTAAGAATCAATACAAGGTTAGGAAGAAGATATTAGTGTTACGATTGGACATTGTTTTTTATTGCACAAATAATTCTGTTCTCTAGGTAGCAATGCAAAGTAATACGCTTCTAACAGCTAGCTATGATGCCAAAATGTACCACATTTTTACTATTTGTCAACCTGTCATAAAAGAAAAAAGATATTTATGTAAGTACTGAAAACTTCGTTGTATTCTATTCACAGTTCAGATATGTCACATTGCTGCATATAACAGAGATGATTCCAGTGTCACTGGCGACTCCTCCTTTCTTGTATTTTTTTCAGTCTGAGAATACAAGTGCACCCTATACTGCAACACCCTCTTCAACCACCCTTTCTTGCTATTATTCATTCCAGAATGACAAACACTCTACAGTTCTCTTATCTTTACTCCTCATGTGCAGATAATCTGCCTCTTTCTCTCCACATTTCCGATACTCAGTCATCCCCCCCCCCCCCAGTTTTAAATCACGATTAACGTAACATACCACTGATGCAGTAGACTCATGTGCTGGTCATACACTGGCCCTTCACCCCTTGAATGCTTGTAAACCATCCAAGCTTGCTCCTATATCCAGCTAGTCTGCTTCGATATTTCACTCTCTAAAAGTCAGCTATTTTGCAACCTTTCATAACCCTTCCTTTCCACCCAACTGCAGTATCCCCATATCTTCTCCTTCCTTTTCCATAAAAAGTGTAGCAAGCTTTTAATGGCTGCAACAAAATCACAGTCTAAGTAGCAGCTCTTTGCAGTTTGTTATTTAAGTCTGATAATAGTTTGGTGACATGAACAAGAAATACCAGAACATTTAGCAAAAAGCCATTGTACAAGAAGGTGGCATCTGTGCCTCTATTGCTCATGGAGGATTTACTTCTTTGCACACTAACACAGATTGGATTGGTTAATGAGGCTGCCCTGCTCAGTCATGAAACTTGGCTGAAGAAAATTATATCATCCCCTCCTCCTACTTGTCAGATTCCTCAGTCTTATAAAGTTGTAAATTTCAGTGAACTTTTCCAGTGCCTCATTCATTTCAGGAGTTTTGAGAGACCGGTTCTTTTGCTGATCGATCATCAAACATCTTCTCAGTCATGGAGGAGCACCATTAATTGTGATAGATGCCTAGATCCCTAAAATGATTTGAAACATGCTCATAAAGTTTCAGGAAATACTGGGACCATTATCTGTAAAGCTTGCTTACATTATGCTCCAAATCTTAAAGGCAATGAGAAGTTAAAATTTGAATTTCAGTGAAAAAAAATCACTTTAATGTAATTTTATATTACAAATATAATAAGAATAAGATATCAGTTTTATACAGAGAACTGGTGACTAGACCTTTATTTTAAACTGTTTTGCAGATGATGCAGTTTGCCAATTTCTTAAGGCTTTTCTGTTCTGAATTTGACCCCATCTAGAAATGACAATAAATTTATTAGTGCAAGATATTCTTCTAAATTTTAAGTTCAAGATAGCTAATGGCTCTTAGGGAAAGCAGACAACACAATCTCAAATATGAGCATGTCTGTTAGAAAAAATAAAATGTGTATTCTTTTATAACATTGACTTACAGAAAAGACTGCCTCTTCTGAGAAAAAGAGTATTCTGACATGACTAGGCCAGATTCCAAAATAGATGCTCTCAGTGTACGTCTGCCTGATTCTGAAAGACATTATCTCATTGTAAGGCTTACCTATAAACAGGCTTGCAAAGGGGGCCTGATTCCACAATGCCAGCTCTGAGCCTGTTCTCAGTGTAAATGGCCACTTACACTAAGAACAAGTCTGTTGGAATTGGGCCCCCTATCTACATTGAGCTTCTCAGCCTGAAAAATATCTGTTTACCTTGCTATATAAGTTTACAGGTGGTGCCCAGCAATACAGAACCATATTTGTAAATCTGACTGAAATATTCTTAAAAATATGTTAAATATCAGCTACAGAATGTATTTATTTAGTGATTTCAACCAAATACAAATGTGAGACATTCTATTCATGTAACATGTTATTTCATGTAAGCCTTACTTTTGGAGTGACATGTAAATTCAGTTCAAGAAAAATTCCCTAATCTGGAGAGAGATGATTTTAATTTCTGTTGTAATGACAGCTCAACAGATACATACTGTAAAACATGTACAGCATTCCCACCCTGGGGAAATATCCTATATTTATCCCTAATAATATACTGCAATACACCAGACTATGACAGTGAAATGCCTGAATAGCCCTGCATTTGGTATATGTGTATAAAAGGCTACATGTCAATCCCCTTTTGAAAGCGGTTAATAAAATTTTCTGAAAAAAAAAAATAGTAGGCTACTTGGGTACAAAGCACATCTAATATTACCATTCTGTCTTTACGGATTTCACTGCAATTTAATGTTGACTTTGACCCCATTCCACTATTCCCACAGTAGACAGAGTTTTGGTTATGATACATTTCCAGTCTAAAATGCCTCGTCCAAAGAAACATATGTTTTACTTCTCACTTGACAATGATAGTTCAGTAAAGATCTGTTCTGAGCATGTGCTGCCTTCTCCATCTGAAAAGGCATCACACTCAACTCCTAGTGGAAAAGCAGTCTATGCAGCATGCCAGAATGTGACACTGAAATGCCTGTCAAACCTTATAATTAGTACCTGTATATAAAAGGCAATATGTTAGTCTGCCTTTGAAAGTTCTTAATAAGACCTTAAGGAAATTATTATACTACATTCACATATGGATTTGTTTGTAGTAGCAAACACATTGCCTTGTTTGTTAAACATGAGTTTTCATTCTAATACAATCATAATGATAACTTAGTAAAGTTTACATCTATAATATGTACTGTAGTCCTTCTCAGGATTTGATGAAAACACAAAAGCAGCCATTTGTCACTATCCCAAACTTGTGACACCCTGACGTACAGGATTCCCCCAAGGAATAACAGGAATAGGATTAAGTGATGATCCTGATGGCTGTCAGGATAAGGGACTCCTGAGATCAGCTAATCTATATGTAATCAAGGGGCAAATAAGTCAGAGGGTGAATGTTCAGGATGTTCTTTTTAAAGGCAGAAAGAGTGTACACTTCCAATTTGAACAGGGTGTTTGTCAAGCAGCTCCTATCCAGTCTCTGAAACAATCTAGCCTGCCTCGTCGTCTTATTCAATTGTTGCTGTAGATTTAGATCTCTGGCCCTAGTGTTAGCTGGGCATTTTGATTTAATTAGGTACAAGAGTTCTTGAACTACTTGATCCCTTATAGCTTTATAAGCAAGGCACAGATCACCCGAAGGAGACAATATGAAACTGAATATAGGGATAATGTCTTTATTCTTTCTTGTTAGTTCAGATATTTTAATCCCCTGACCTTTTTAGTTATAAATCTCTGGGGTCTTTCCAATTGGTTGACATGCTTAGTAAGGCATGTGGCATCATACTCAGTGATGGGTCTGATCAGCACTGCGCATATGGATGTGAGAATGACTTTTGACTTGGAAGAAATACCATTTGCTACGAGTTGTGCAAGATAAAATTATATATATATTTTTTATTTATTTTCTCACTTGTGTTTGTTTAGTTTTACTGGCCACAGACCGTTCACTTAACATTCCTTGAATCTTACATGAAGAGGGGATGGATACCTCTCAGTGGACTATGTAGGATTATATTCTACATTGTGATGGATGCAGTGTCATTAGAAACTGGGATTTGCCATCTCGGTTTTGTAAAAAACACGTGGAGGGCAGGGATCACAGAATCAATAAACCATTCCTGATGGTGGGTCAACATACTGCTGTAAGTTTTACCGCAGAAGTACAAGAACTGTGTGGGAAGCTGGAAAATCTTATGCTTAAAGAAACCAACATGCATTTTAATATTCTTCACTTAAAAAAGTTACTTGGAAATTGATGTAACCCCAAGGGGGTTATGTGCTTTTAAAAGTCCAAGTACACCTTTTGATCCAAGTAGTGAAGAAGATAAGAATGTTCAAGTTTGTTGGATAGCAGCTGCCCACTGTTGTTAATAGGTTAACATTTTAACTGAACGAGACTTAAATAAGCAATGGAAAATGAAAGAGGAGATACATTATCTATGGGTGGAGTTAGTGCAATTGAGTGCTTCTCGTCTTGATACTGTGCTTGTGGATATTAATGACAAATTGAAATCTTATGAACTGGATCCAATAGAAAAGAAAAAAGTTACAGATAGAGATTTATGTGATTACAACAATGGGAGGGCTTTCTTGTGGAAGACCAATCCGAAGTCTCGAGGACAATTGACACATCTGCATTACAATGAAGGTTATAAAAAACAACAGGTGGTGGCTTTTGCTTCCTCTCAGGGAACTGGATATACCACGGAGTGGGAAAGTGATGAGAATGCTTTTCTCCCACTTCCACCAGCGCAGGAACCAATAACTCAAGAACAGACATTTCACAATTCCTCCAATAAAAATAACCCAAAAATAGCAGAAAGTGAGGGAGAAATGGTAACGGACAAAATAGCAGAGGGACAACAACAACAAAAGAAAGGTAGATGCCAATAACAGTGCAGTGTCAGTGACTAAAGAACATTTTTATATGAATATGACAATTTTGATCGCAATGACAATTAATTTGTTTGGTTATGAACTGGTTGTGTTAAATTTGGGATTAAAGTTTATCCCAACTGTTTTGTCATGTTTGCACATTCTTAAGAGTGAAATATTTCAATTAATATGGAAGTTGCATTTAGCATATTTTTTCTAATATGAACACTGTTGCTGGAAATGATTGTGATGTTTTGACACTAGTAGTAGTTTAGAAGACAATTTTTACTCATGCATGTCTGATGAAGCAATGGTTAATATGATTGAGACCAATGCATACTGTTTATCATACACATCTAAGATTAAAAATAAAAGCCTTTTTATACTCCTGTTTAATAATTACAATTTTTTTGAGATGTTTAATTATACTGCAGAAAAGGCTTTTGAAGATTTTATGAGAAATAATCATAGCCCTGTCTTTTGGTTTCTCCCTGTTAGGGGTCGCCACAACTGATCACCGGTCCGCAAATTGATTGGCAGTGGAGTTTTTACAGTGCCAAGTTGCCAGCCTGGTGCCCAACCTTCACAGAAAGCAAATGTGCGCACACACACACACACACACACCTGCCTGCATGTCTTTAAAACTCACTTGACCACAGGGAGGACATGCAGACTCCACACAGAAATAAGCATAGTGTTCAATATAATTTAACTAGAGGTGAATGGCAAGCTTTAAAGGATTTATGCAAGATGCATGAGCTATTTTTAAGCCAGCTGAGATAGGAAACAAAATAGTTGTTATGCATTATAAACAATATATACAGATGTGTTATAACCATTTGAATGGACAGACTGTTTATGAAAAGGCTAGTATTGAGGTATATAATGAAGCCCCGACACAATATAAAAAAACTATTAGATAAAGGATAAAGGTTGGGTCTGATGTGATCCAAAAGTTTAGAGTCCATGTTTGTAGTATTGCTAGTTTTTATTGTTTGCCTAAGGTTCATAAGAGTTTAATTAACCAACCTGGTCATCCAATTGTCTCAGCCTGTAAGTATTTTTTACATAAAATTAATTTCTTTCTACACAAGTATCTTTTTCCTTTTGTTGTTAAATTTCCTTCATATATCAGATATACTACTGATTTTCTGGATAAAATCTCTGAACTTAAGTGGAATACAAACGTACCGGATAACTTTAGATGTTACAAGTCTCTATACTATTACACTACTGTTTAGATGATAGTCCCCTTTCTAATTACATAATTGAACTTTTACATTTTTATATTCAGTAATGAAATCTACCACCAAATTCATGGTACAGACAGACATAGAGGCTCCTTTTGCTCCGATGTATGGTAATCTAACCATGGCCTTGTTTAAAACTGAACATGATTTTATGAATAAATGCTAGTCATTATTTTAGGTACATTGATGACTTAATATTTATCTGTAATGGTGGTTATAATAAAATTAGTGATTTTGTTTGAGATTTAGAAAATAATAGATAAAATTTAACTTTTGATGGTTTAAAGCTGGGGAGGAAGTCTCCTTTTCGGACTTAAAGTTGCAAGGTTTAAGTAATGGAAAAAATACAGACATCGGTATATAGAAAATTTACCAATAGTGGGCAATACCTACATGAAGATAATGGTTATCCCCCTCACCTAATCTCCTCTTTACCCTATGAGGATTTTTTTACGTTTATGCAGGTTATGTTATAATGAATCAGATTTTCTTAATGAAGTTAAGACTGTTAATATGTTTATAACTAGCGGATATAGAAGTTATTTAGTTTTTGAATCTTTTCGGAAAGTTGTTGGGGAGCAGAACTGTCATATGTATATGAATTCTGGTAAAAAACAGATTATTATGAACAAGGATTATATAGTTAGGAACAATAAGAACAGTAAAAATAATATATATTTTGTTCCAACTTACAATGTTTTAGTGGGAAGTTGATTGATTTACTTAGATACTATTGAGAGTTTTTAGTAAGAAATCTTGAACTTTCTACTATATTTAATAATATCCCCTTTATTTCTTATAAACGTAGTCAGAGTTTGGGGGATACGTTGGTGCATAGTAGTTTTGTTAACCTCGCTGTCCGAATTTATACAAACTCAGCCGTTTTATTGTTTTTTCTTTCCAAAAATTAACAATATTGGGTTTAGTCCTGTGAATAGATCTATGTGTACTACTGAGGGAATCAGTTATGCCCTAAGGTGTCTGTGTAATCTATTTTGTATAGGAGAAAGTAAAAGAGCCTTTAAATTGAGGCTTCAGGAACACATTAAGGACATTAAGAAACAACATTTGGTGAGTCCCATAGCCTTGCACTTTATACAACACCATCATAGTGATCCTTCTTTACTACAAGACACTATCCTGGAGCAGGTGGTAGTTTAAGTTTGGGGAAAATATTTTACTGAAAGATAAATTGTTGTATAAAGAAACTGTTTAAATTCTAAAATATGGCACTTTAACACCTCTAGGTTTAAATTCGGAATGTAATTGGAAATATCTGACTTCACATTTTTGATTGTTTGACTAATGAGTTAGTTGGTCATGTGTTTTGAGATTTTATATATGTATATATATATATATATATATATATATATATATATATATATATATAAATATATATATATATATATATATGGGTCCCCTTCAGTAGATCGATAGTTTACAAGTTCGAACCAATCTCTGTACAGTGTGGATAGGGAAGATTTCCCATTTCTGCAATGTAGTACGATCTCGGAGTTAGTATATTTAAGCAAGGGGGGTGGGGGGTGTGCAGGGGCACAGCCCCCTGCTATAGGCATTTAGTTTTGTGTCTTGTTATTTTATTTGTTTTTACTTCAGTGTTCAAACTTTTACAAGTTCGAACATATGGTCTCTGCCATATGTGGTTCAAACTTATAAAAGTTCGATCTACTGAAGTAGATCCATATATATATATATATATGTATATGTATATGTATATATATATATATATATATATATATATAATATTGCTTTTAACAATGGCTTTTTACTCCATGAAGGCGTTCTGCCCAGGTGCTAGAGTTTATTAAAGTGTTTTTGAGTCTGCTGCCTGTTTTTTATTTATAAAATTATTTCCTAACTACTACTGCAACATTATGGTCAAACGAAAGGGAGTTGTCCACCTAAATACCCATGTCTCTCTCAACCTTTTCATTTTGAAGTGGTGAGCCATCTACGCAGCGGAAGTGGGTGCATGTCAAATGCTATAATGTTGCATTTTTTGGTGTTGAGTTTGAGCCAATTTTTAATATACTTGCTATTTATCAGTCTAAGATCATGCTGGAGTGCCTGTATATCAGAGGGGAACTTGACGACTCCCATCTTAGAATAATCCACAAACTTTGTTTTTTTTTTTTAACACCTTTACTAAACTGGTACAGCGGTAGCGTTGTTACCTCACAGCAAGAGGTTCTCCCATTCGATTCTTGGCTGGGCTTGGGAGTGCCTTTTGTGTGGAGTCTGCATGTCCTCCCCGCGGTTGGGTAGCATTCGAAAGACATGTGTGAGTAAATGGGCGTGCCTTCGTTGAAGGTTGGGCGTCGAGCTGGCACCTCGGCGTTTCATAAAAATCTACTGCCAATCATTAGCAGACCGGGGTTCCGCTGTGGCGACCCCTTACCGGGAAAAGCCGAAAGACAAACAACAACTAAATTATCACTTGTAACATAGGCAAATGTACATTTACATAAAAGTAACCAAACTGTATTAACAATTTCACATTTACAAACATTTTACTTCACATATACTGCTATATATCATATAACCTAGGCAACATTACATAAATTATTCAATTCCTGATCCTTATAAACAAGAAACATCTTTAGTAAACCATCACTTATGACATAGGCAATCATACATTTATATAAATGAAATCAAATCACACTGACACAATCCTAGTTGCAAGCATTTTACATCACAAACCACAGTGACACACTCCCAGTTGCAAACATTATACATCACTTATAATCTACCCAATGATTTTCAGTTAAATATTACATAGCTCATTTAAGTCTTGCCTTCTTTTAAACCTCATTCCTCCCCTGTATGTATTACTCCCACAATTCCCATTTTTTTCTATGTAGTTTGCTCCTAGCCTTTTCTAAAAATCTCAATTCCAGTTGTTTAATCTCTATTACTATAATCACTACATCTGGTATAGTTAGTTTAGATTTTGATTTACATTTTCTAGTAAATACTTTTTTTGGCAGCCACCAAGCCACCATAACTACACACAGGAAGGCCTTACCAAGTCTAGGCAATGCTGATTCTGTATCATAGCTCAGAAAAATCATCTCCCTCATCACACCAATCTGCCCATCCAGCATCTCTGACAGTGCATCCCACAGGGAATCCTTAAAGTCCACCAACTCGCCGCACTCCTAGAAAATCTGTTCCCAATTACCTTTTCTTTCCCCGTCATGCCTCCAACATTTGCTGTCTACCTGAGGAAAAATTCTCTAGAGTCTTCATGGGGTATAAAAATATCTACGGAAACATTTCCAAGCAAAAATCGTACATCTTCTAGATTTTGTTGCATATTTGGGAGACATAAATTTATCCTCCCATTGTTTCTTTGTGAATTGCTTATCCAATCTCTGTTCCCAATCCTTTTTAACTTCCTCAGATTGGTTCTTATAGTTATCATGCAATATTTTATTTGCTCTACTAATTATTTCTTTTTAATGGCAGCATCTATTCTAGATTCTGCTAAAAACTCTACCAGTACTGGTCTTTCATTTAGGACACCCTGTTTCTTTCTCTTTGCCTATATTCTGATATCAATCCCTGATAGGGAAGACAATCTCTAACCTGCAGTCCAAATTTGACAGCTTCTTATTCTATCAACGTTGCCTCTCTAGTTATTTGCTCCCAATATCTTGGTTCCGTTGCCAGTTTTTTCCAATAAATTCCAGCCCTTTCTTGCCTATTGTCTCTATCCCTAATTGCAGTTATCCCTATCAGCAGAATCTTCTTTCTCCATTCCCATCTTGGGTTATTTCTTAGGATACTTTCTGCTACTTTATGGATATAATATTCTGTATGATTATTGTTATTCTCTTTAAAGGCCTCCATCAAAAATTCAAGTCTCTCTGTACTTTTTGAGCTTCCCCCGTTTCATCATCATCCCTTTCCACTTTGAATAATAGTTTTCTGCTTGTGCTATGTATAAGAGCCTTAACTTTTAGCCATGAAATAGCCCTTCAAACTGAATAATCCCAATCTGCCCTGTTCTAGTGGAAGAATCATCTTATCCCACTTGACTCTTGCCGTCTTCCCCCCCAGATAAAGTCCTTCAGCTCTTTATTAATTGCTATCCACAACTTCTCCTCTGGTGACCTGTATATAAGACTAATGGGACTAAAAACATTTTAACTGCTTGTATCTTACTATCCATTTCAATATAACAAAGCTTCCATTTTCACACCAGAAACATTTTTAATCCATACTCCTAAATACCTCATTTTATCATGTCCCCATAAATAGGGATATTGCTGAACCAATTCATGTGTGGGCACATAAAAGCAATAGCAGTAAATTATTTTAGCTTCATTAATTTTGTATGCTAAAAAGATTTCAAACCATTTCAAAATGTTCCACAACAATGTAATATCTCTCTCTGGTTTTGTCAGGTATAAAATAATATCTGCAAATAGAGCCAGCTTTTCTTGACTACCATACCAATTATATCCTCGAATTTCTGAGTCTCTTGTTTTCTTTTCCTATGGTTCTAAATATAATACAAATAACAAAGGGAAAGAGGACACCCCTGCCTGGTTCCTCTGCTCAAGCAGAAATCATCAGAGAGGATCCCACCCACTTTTTAATATCTACCTCTGATCCCTCATAAATCCTTTTACTCAACCTTATATTTTTTTCAGGAAATGCAAATGCTTCCATTGCCCTGCGCATAAAGTCCCAACTTACTCTGTCAAATGCTTTCTCTGCATCAAGACCCACAAACAACAATGATGTTTTCTTACATTCTGCTTCCCTCTGGAACATTAACGATTTGTTAATGTTGTCAAATGTTTGCCTCCCCTCCACAAAACCACACTGATCTATATCTATCAATTTTGGCATTACTTTTGCCACTCTTTTAGCCATTATAGACATGAACACTTTATAATAATGGTTTAGTATTGAAATGGGCCTGTATGAAGCTGGAACTGATGGACCTTTACCCTCTTTAGGTATTACAGCTACCACGGCTTTCTTCCAGGATGTACTTCTCTTCCTCTTAAAATACTGTTAAACAAAACCTTCCAGATCTTTAGCAGTTTTTTCCCTCCTAGCTTCCAAACTTCCACAGGAATACCATCTGTTCCTGGAGACTTTCCTGTAAATGGTTATACATTACAATTTTATCTCATCGCCTCTTATCCTAACCATTAATCCACAAACTTTGTTAGCAAATATCTTTGTTTGGCATCTACTTCTCAGATCTTATGTTATCAAACAGCAGTGGTCTCAGCGGAACTCGAGTGGTCACCTTCATGCTCTCAGAGGATGGACCCTCTACTCTTATTGTGCGAGTCCTTTCTCTAAGCCAGATGACTATCCACCTGACCACAAACATGTCAATATGGTGCTCCCTTCAATTTATTATATTTGCCTGGGATACTCCTTCAACCTGTCTATTATATTTGCAATACAATACTGAAAGGTCAATGTCAAGTGTTAACATATAGTATTTTAGGCTGTTGCAACTTGAAGCTTTGTTTTCATTTAGCTGGCATAATATGTGCAACTCACTGAGAAAATTCTTCTTTACTTGTATACACTAACTATTCATAAAAATTTGCCTTTCTTTTTCACAGTTTTATTACATATATGTGGGCAATACAGTGGCTCAGTAGTAAGATCTCTACTTCACTCCTTCAGGTTCAGTGGTTCAATCCTGATTTCTGACCACTGTTTCAATGGAGTCTGCATATTCTCCCTGGTCTTTTTGTGGGTACTCGGGTCCCCCCTTTCCAAAAATAAAATTTGGCTTATTTATTTACTGGCTATACTAAATTGTACATATGGACATTTTATTTATTTATTTCTCAGTTTTTAACAGAGTGAATGGGCTAGTTCACAGATTCCTAGCTCAGTGCAGAGCAGATAAAATTACAAAAACAATTTCATAGGGTCCTACTAGAAAGGCAGTCTGATAAACCACACAACCCTTAGAGTTTAGTCTGTCAATTTGCAATCCAGCTCAGTGAGAGCCATATTGCTTTTATTCTAGGAGTAAATTAGTGGAAACCCCTCCTATTGTCAAATTAAAACTTTGAGGCCGGTGTGTCACACTGTTTGACATGCAAGGGGAAGTTCTTCTATACATAGACTTCTCCCCTAAAGAATCCTGTCCCTCTCCAATGGGTTTTGCTTATGTTGCTATGAACGCTGAGGCCTTTGAAGCAAGTCCTTTAGTATTACCAGTCACAAGTTAGTTGGTAATTTATATTCTTTAGTTTTTCCTTACAATGCTAATCCCACCCTGAAAATGTTACTCAGGCCTCGAAATGTTGCCACTATACACTTCAGAAAGCGGCACACCGTGTTCAGCTACTGCATCTTCATGGATTTATGAGTGGCTATTTTTTTAGATGAATCCCTTTCCTGAAAGCATATTTTGTATACTTCTATACAGCAGACATTAGCTAATACAATTTTAAATATTCTGTGTTGATTGAGCCATAACATTTCTGAGACATTTAGAAACACGTATACTCATTTGAGTACACTGAGCATGCCTAGCTATGCCCTTCAACAGTATTTTTGAGGTTGTGGAGTTAAAGTAGGGAAAGATCTTTCATACCATGAAAGGTGGTGAGTAGGTGTGTCAGAGATCACCAGGTAAGTGTCAGTATGTGACAGGAAAAAAAAAGCGAGAGGGCTTCTAGTCACTCCAAGTAGCTAAGGGAACTTCATTCTTTTATTCATTTATTTATTTACTTACTTATTTTAGTTAGAAAATATTGCAATTTTTCTAGGTGGTTAAGTTGTTTGGAGAGGTGCATTCTAAACAGTGTGATGTATGCTATGGCTGGTCTGATGAGGGATGACTAGAATGGGATTACAACATCCTTGGATCTGCAGGATATAGCCTTGTTAATTAACTGGGCAAGGTCGTCGCAGATTCTTGAAAATTTACCAAGTAGTCATTCCATGATAGTTAATCACCTTGCCAAATCCTACCTTCACAGGGAACCCTCTACTTCCAGGAGGGCACAACAAGTCAGACCCAGGATGAAATTTAAGAATTCCATTCCAGTCATCAAGGTATGGATAATCCTTGTTGATGAAGGTACACAGAAATCTGAGTATGTAAATCTTATGCCAGGTCCTTGGTCTCTGGATTCACTTGCCCTGTAATTCCTATGTTCCTATGTGGTAATCAGTACAAACCAGCATTTCTTGGTATAAGCTTACGGCCATGGACAGTACATGAAGTGCTGGTTCTGGCACGTTCCTCTTATAGAATATCACTGTAGGTGTGTGTGTGTGTGTGTGTGTGTGGGGGTTAATAATAGCTCATAGTTTACCATCACTGGAAAACTTGGTTTGCCACAAACCTGTGAAATCTACTTTCACATTGTAGAAGTAGATGCCAAAGAGGAGGGGACCCAGGACAGATCCCTGAGGGACAGTACTAGTAACATACCTTTTAGCTGCAAAGGTGCCATCAATTCTTACTGTGCCTGTTTGGACAGACATCCACTTTGCAACTGAATGAATGACATTAGGTTTCATTTAGACTACTCAGTCTGTCAATAATGCCAGCCTGGGCAATAGGACTGAAGACTTTAGCAAGGTCAGAATAAACTGTTTTGATAGAAATCAACCAGATTAAGGAGAAAGGATCTACCTTTTATGAAACAAAATTAATTAGGATGAGGGTTTGCAAGTCAGCAAATTTATTGTTTGTAAAGTTGATCAACATGCATTCCACTATTTTACAAATGGTACTGGTGAAGCTAATAACATGGTAGCTGCCAGGTGTCGTGGTGGAGCCACCCTCGTAGCATTACACCATGACAGCCATTCTCCAGAGGGCAGGTACATATCCATGGACCTTGCATACAAAAGTCTTAGCCAATATGTGGAAGGCCTGATAGGAGAGTTGCAGACAAACATAGTAAAAGAGGCTGGCCTGTTGATCATCACCTCCCATGATCACAAACTTTCAACCCCCCCCCCACACACACACACACACACACACACTGAATGACGTGTTACTTAGCCAATTGTTAAAGTCAGTTATTTTGTTTTGGAATTATGGCATCATTTCCAGAGATGGCAAGAAAATGCTCAAGCCAAGTATCTTTCCTGCCTCAGACACATGCAAGAAGAGCTCAACTATGTGTGTCTGCAACTCAAGTAGGGTGGAGAATCTAACATCAT